>NW_009624153.1:17140-35214 GCF_000690535.1 Cariama cristata | reverse complement strand
TTTTCTAGGGAAAGCGCCTGCTGAAAGCAAGACAGTGAACATAAGCTGCCTGAACACTGAAGAGACTTTCAGAGTGAAATTAGCCTTAGGTTGGGCTTTAACTTAGCTTAAATAGCATATATAATAATAGGATTTATTTAAAACAACTGCAACACAGTTTGTTTAGACTAAACATTACATTCTAGTTACTAGGGTTTTCTACCTTCATAGAAGAGATTTTGTAGAAGATATGTTACAAACCTGAAAAAAATTACCAAAGTTGCTCTCGCTTACATTTTTCGTGAATTCAGTTGCATATGCATCTCAGATCTTCCAGTAAACACTTTGCTAATGCAAAGACTTAGTACCATCTGCGCTATATAGTAGCAAACGTGTAAGTTAAATATTGGCTTTGCTGGAATTTTTTACTTAAACATTTCAAAAACACAGGAAATATGAAATGCCATGAACTGAAACATGGCGAGAAAATAATTCACTTGAGTATCTAGAGCGCAAGCGCTAAGGTAAGACTTTGCCGCTAAGTCACATTTACAGGCTCCTTGGATGCTTCTAAGGTGCCAAACTGTTATCATGCAGGTTCTTTCTATCCGAAACAGTTTAAACAGCCTTCTACTTACTATTATCTGTAACATTTTAATTAAAAAAGAAGAAGAGGAGATGCAGGATTCCACTTTTGCCAACCTCTCATTTGCTATGAATGATTCTGTTCAAACTCCCTGGACTCTGAATTGCTGCTAGCTGACAAGTGAGGTTATCAGAGGAGTAAGGAATGGGCAGAATACAATGAGAATTCCTTTGCAAACTCACTCAGATCCTCAGCTGAAAGGTGTAAAGTGCATTTAATTCACAAAACAGAATGGGTAAGCTAAGAGGCTCTCGTCCCATTCTCTTTATGTGGTGAATAGGGACCCACACTGACCATGTGCGCAGGCTGTGCCTAAAAGAAGTTGCTGCACATTTGAAAAAACAAAATGAAATGAAGCTTTATCCAGATAGTAGTGAGAGCTGTGGCTGTAATCCAGGAAAGCACTTATGTGTGTATGCAAGCCAGAGGACGAGTAGTGCCCATGGAAGAGGATCAGAGTACCAGCATCCTGCAGGGCTCAGCCCCAGGCTGGAACAGCTGGGCAGCTTAACTATAGCTCAGGACAGTTTCGTAAAATATTAGTGCTTTCATTAACAAGAATCACAAGTGTGTTCTGCGCCATTTTCATGGGCATACAGCAAGGCTGGAGAGAAAACCTCCTGTTAAATGGTGCTAGACTTCGTTTCCCCCGCAGCTCTCCAACATAGCTCCCCATCCCAGGCAGCCACGTCCCTGCCGGGGAGGAATGGCTGTCGCTCCAGCCAAGTGGGTGCCATGACAAAAGCTGCCACAAAGAAAGAGGGGGTTTGCTTCTAGTAAGTATGAAGTCTTCTTGTCAATTTTGTGTTTACAAGCAAACAGAAAAAATGCCCCGTGTTTCCTTTTGTACTCCAAAATTTCAACAAACGCTAGTGAGCGCTGGATTACTGATTCTAAGTACGAGTTTCTGTAAACCTTGTCAGTGCAGGACACAGGCATCTCTCTGGCCTTTTAGAGAGTTCTGCTTCATGTACGTACAGCAAACGGTTCGTACTAACTCTGCCAGCTCAAATTTAATTTACTAGCATGATCTGTGCGTCAGATCTGTGTGTCTGTGAGAGCAAAGCAGCGGCTGTCTGGGGAAACAAATCTTAATAACGTTTGGTAATCAGATCGATTACAACAAAACAAGACAGAGAGAACACATTCGTCTTGCCCCCCTCCCCATCTCTGCTTCTCTGCGCCCCGATCTTTAACAATCGCCTCCCCTCTCACGGGGGCGCGGGGGTCAAACGGACAGCTACCCACCACCGTACAGAGGCCCTCGCCACTCATCTCACCACCCTTCGCGGCCAGAAGATGAAGAGTTTCGAAACACCCCAGTGTCTGTTGAAGATTTCCCTTCCCACTCTGAACCTACCTGCTTCTCTTCTTCCTCTCTCCAGCAGGGGGTAGAAAAATCTTAAAGTATAAGGGTGGCAGACCTCCAGAAAAGCAAATGCAAAAAGAAAAAAGCTCCTATTTATTTTTCATTTTAATGCCATCATTTATAGGCAAACAGCTGTCTCGCACGAAGTCAGGAATAGAACTGAAAACCTTATAGGGATCCTTTCCCCTCCCCTAACACATACCTGATGTCCCAGTTTGGAAACAATTGTTCATAAATCTGGTGCAGCATTTCATCCCGTACAACAAACACACTAATGGCATGTATTATAGTCTTTGTAGAGCCTTTGTCATAAAAGTCACAAATATTCTTTCAGTGGGAACACATCAATGAAAATATTTCTATTTTATGCAAAATTGTCAGTGAAATTCCAGTAAAGGTAGAGAGCTGGTAGCTACAGGACTCCTTAGTGCAGAAATCCAAGTGCTAGATTGTACAACAGTACAGCTACGGAAAACAGTGTAAAGCCTTAAAATGGCTGGAGAGAAGTTGTATCACTCACTTGTTTCAGAGGAGACTTAATCGTGGTAATCATGCCTGATTAAAAATCAATGTTGCTAGACTTGATGTTGGCTGGGAAGGGCCTGAAATTCATAAACCTCAGAACTCTTAATGCTGGGAAAGCATCTTCCTTTATCAGGGATGAATGCAAGCAGCTCCCTTCCTTTTAGTTTCAAGGCAAAGTATATGGAAACACGTTTGAGGTCGGTTTCCATGTCATTACTGGGTTTTTTAACAGAAGTGTGAGGATGTACTTGCAATATTACAAAGAGTTTATTTATAAAGTTAGTTTTAGAAGTGGGAAAACTTCCTTTTCTACTCCTCTCATGTCAGCCAGCAACATCAAATCTGATCTGGCCCTCAATCATGATAATGCAGCACAGCTTGCTTAGGCTTTTTACTGATGGGACTGCTTTGAGATTGCTAGAAAGGATGCTGATGAGTATTAACTATGATGTCTGTCATTTTGTATCTCTGGGTAATCCAGAGCTCTATCATTATGATAGCAGAGTGCCTCTCAAGAATTTAAACACAGAAATTCTCTCTTTTCTTTCAAAACTTTTAGATTAAGTAGTTTGACTAAGGGTATATATGTACATCAAAGAAAAAAGAGACAGGCACGTGCATACAAGGTACTGGAGAAAAAGTGCAAAAGGTAGGAAAATGAATTTTGCAACAAAACCTGTGCTAAGACTCTGGCTGAGTGTGTATCCTACATGAACTCCACCTTCCATGGTCCTCAAAGCTAAGGCCACATTGCAATGTAATTACCAAAGGAGGTCACAGCTTTTCAGGGGCAAAATTGGAGGAAATCTCTAGGAAACCTTTGACTATTTGAACAACTATGCTGGCTTTCCAGGTTGGAAACTAAACTGATATATTCGTAAGAGCCTCTATACAACATAGCAGAAAGTTTTCTTTTAAATCAGCAGAAGGGTTCTGTCAGAGCCGCAAATCCATTTTTACTGGAAAGTCACGTAAGGGTATATATTCCACCCATATCAACAGAGAGGGTCTAAGTCCACTGTTACAGATGGATGGAGCAGATAGTTCTTGCTGGCCTAGCAAAATGCTCACTCAATAGCTCTGAAAAACTGAAAGCCTCCCAGAGCAGAGGCAGAAGCAACAGTCTGGCACAGAAAGGACGTTTCCTAGTGCTGTCCCATCTTCTCCACCACCACATTTTATCATTTGCTCACAGAAATCCTAGAACAGACCAAAGCCCTTGTTGGAAAGAGCTGCAGGACTGCCTCCCATGTTGGCTGATGCCACCATCTCCATGAAATGAGATGCATAAATCTTACATCACTACAGTGTCACCAGCTGATCAAGTCCAGAGGACGCTCGTCACTGACCCCACACAGATGTTTAGTCTTCTCTAAATTTGCTCATTTGCACATGTTCTTAACAAACCAACCCTTACCTCACTTTAACAAATGCAGCTAGGGAAGAGGAGCTGACTACAATCACCTCTGAATTTCACAAGCTGGCAAAACAGTTTTCCTTTCAGATACCCTAAGTGTACCCACAGCTATTGCCATTAGTGGCTTGGCGCTCTTTTACCCCACAGAATGCAATCAGACCCATGTTTCTGGTCAATACTTTTCATAATACTTAAACATCACTCCCCCCCAATCTTCCTTTCTATTTTCCTGTTCCTCTTTGGCATCTATCAGTCGTTCCAGCAGGCTTTTTCCCTTTTTCCACACGGATAAGTGTGTGGAGCCTGTTGCCGTGGTACCAGAGCTCTTCACCACCGAACAGATGCACCAACACGCCCTGCCCAAGACCCCAGCAAGGCTGGGACAGGGCTGGCGCCCGAGTTTCAGCAGGGTTGGAAACACAACCCCTCTGGGGCAGACAGCCATAGCTGAACACTGAAATACAATGCGTTAATAAGTAGGTCAGCTTGTTCCTATAAAAGCAATGAGTTTAACGCCGACCGTGCCTGCCAGCAGAAGTAGGAAGCGACTGCAGTTCCCCCCCATTTCCCACATTCAGTCCCTTCGAAGCCATGACACTCCTCCTCTGCTGTCGCCCTCCCGGCGGAGGGCAGGACCCGTGGGGTGGGGGTGCCGGCAGCCCCGCTGTACCTTGGCCCACAGCAACTCCGCCTTTGTGGGGCTGCGGTCAGCAGCCACCACTGAAACCTTGCACCAGAAACCAAATTCCAAGAAAACAAACACTATCACTAGGCAATTGAAATGCAGTTGGTAGCAACAAACAAACCTTCTGCAATGAGGATCTAGGGCTCTGTTCTTGCCAACAGGTTCAACAGGTTTTGAATATTAAGTCACCCTGAGCTTTACTACTGCCTAAAAGGGAAACACTGCGAAGATCTTGCCACCTGGGGTTCCACCGCTGTCACTGCTTTGGTGCAGCTCCCCTGCTCCCTTTCTCTCCCTTTGGCAAGGAAGTATTTTGACCCTCTTTAAATTACTCAAGAAAACATTTCCCTCCTGTCCAACTAAAACATTTAAGCTTCCCAACACAGGTGGGTGCCTGAAGCAGGGCTGCGTGCAGGCCCTGGTGGGAAGGGGCGGCGAGAGGCAGGACCCTGCCTTCAGTGGAGCGGGAGCACTTTTCCATTTGCCTGAGCTGCCCAGGGCACAGCGAAGCGGATACTGGAGCCCAGTGGTGCCCAGGTAGCATCCTGGGCCTTCGGGCAGCAGAAGCACAGCTGGGCTGCCTGCTCGCCAGGCCCACCACCGGCGACCGACACAGTCCTGCGTGATCCCACCAGAAAAACCTGGGGCTGAACCTGACCCGCACGGCTTCTTCACCTCACCACAGCTGATACAGAAAGCTCTCCTGAACAGAAGGATCATCGCTTGCAAAGGACACCATTTTAATTTAATAAAGGCTCTGATATACTCTTGTCATTTTCTTTAAATATAAGAGCAGTCAATGACATTTACTAAATACAGTGCAAAAGGCAAGAAAGTTCATTTGAATGCTTCCTCTCCTCTCAATGAAGCAGCTCACTATGATGCCTCTGCAAACGGACCTCCATGAATCATCCCAACATGGCATCGCGTGGACTGCAAGACCACACCACAATGCCCAAATACCATCTGCTCCTCCTCTGAGCTGGTCTCGAAAGCCTTTAGCTTTTGTAAACAACAACTGCCGGTCCATTTTATTCTGAGGTGCTGCACAATGTAGCAGAACACACTTACAAGCTGACTATAATCAAAAGCTTTACAGTCTGCTAAACTTGTTTTAAATAATGCGTAAATACCAAAAAAGAAACACTGTACTCTTCATCAATTTTCATGCAAGCTCAGTTCTCCGTTTGTTGCTTTTTCTGTTTATAGCAGCATGGCTTTAAACCACAGAATAAATAGTATTATTTTCTGTTCCTTTTTAGCTCTAGTCCAGAAACATACACTACATTTAATTATTGTTTTGGTAGAGTCCACCTACACAGACAGGCTGTGCTTGCATGAATCAACTGGTATCTCCGGATTCAGAGCACAGAAGAGGTTAAAAAAAATGAGGGCACTTATGCCAGCCCCTCCTTCCTCTCCCCTGCATTTCATCACACTGAAAGGGTTTAAAAGTAAAAAATTCCTTCCACATCATATAATCCTGGCATCTGCTGTGCAGCAAATCAAGCTCACTCATTTTGCTGTGTTATTCCCAAAAGTAACTGTACAGATTCAGGTCTAGAACTCCATTTTCCACTCCCTGAAGTTTCCAAATACCTGTTTTTCCTATTTAGGCACATCAGAAAAAGCAGTAAACACAGCTAGTAAATACAAAGGAATCTTCTCTGTCTAAGTGAAATTCTGACTGCATTACTTAAGAAGTATCATTTCCTGAGGCTTTTTACTACCTTACTTTATGATACACATGATGTGGTATCAATCTACCAACTTCCTTCTGCAACCTCTTTCTTCAGCAGCCCGCAGCTCACCTATGACATTACGTAGTTCAAATATGAAGCCATTACCAAGATTAAGCCACAGAAGGAATCCAGTGTAGAGAGTGAGTAGGTCGCTGTGGTCATGTTTATTATTTAATAGAACTGGGAGTAATTCATATCACAGCAACAATTCTCTACCAATCCATTTATCAATTTCAAAGTAAAGCACATCAGACCTCCAGGCAGTGATGGGAGATCCAAGGCTCAGTTCACCTGGACTCTCTCTGTTGAGCCCTGGGCCCATATTCAAGGCTGGACTCTAGAGTAAGATATACGGGAAGAGTCCTTCTTCACCTATACCTGTGTCCAGCAAACCCGTGCCAGCAAAATGTTGCGAGTAGCACGACCTCAAATTAACATCCTACTTCCATGCAGACACTGTGATTTCAGGTAATGTGTTTCATCCTCCCTTCTAAAGTGATGAAGTTTAATTTTTCTCCTTTGCATGGGCTGCTTGGCTGGTGTACTCTGCAAGCTTTTTGAGGCAAAGCCTGTCTCTTACTACATGTGTCTTGGTTGACAATAATAGCTGTAGTTGTCCTGAAGTCTACAATTTCTCAGATTTTTTTAATGCGATTGAGTAAGAAACCTAATGTCCTCACTAACACCCTTCTTAGATATATCTTCTTTGCAAAACAGGACAGCGTCTCAGCCATTATGCTAACATTATCATTAATTTTCTTCTTTAACATGCTTTCCTTCACACCTTTGCTATTTGTGAATGTGATTTTCAAAACATATTGAAGCTGCAATGAAACAGAAACAGGAAGAGAAAGGAAGAGATGACAATAAAACTTAAAACTTTATCCCAAGAATCCCCCCATTCCCACACATCTCACAGATAAGGCATTTTACTTTCAGCCTGCTTTTTCCTACATGCCTTTATCCTGCAGCCTCAACAATTGCTGAACTACTAACTGGGTTTCCAAATCCTTACAACAGGGCCAAGGTTTTTGCCTTTTTGCTTGGCTAATCTTTTCACATCTATTTGCCTTGCTGCCACGACAACTAAACAGCACATAAGTGATCTGGGTTCATTCAATAGATTCCAAATTGGGAGCCTGCCTATTTTGTTTGCTTTAGGGCAAAAGGAGGAAGCAAACAGCAGCTTTGTAAGTGAAGTTGTGGATATTCTTCTCCCAATTATGGCTGTGAAAAGATATAGAAATGCAAAGTACTCTTTACAAACAGAGTCACTTCATGCTGATCCAACTTGTTTCAACTCACTTTAATTTGATTCCGCCTCTAGAAGTGGTTTAACTTTCATACCTACTATGGTTTTTTACATTTAGACAGATTGTTTTCAACACAGGAGGACAAACTAATGTTAATAAGTTCCATTTAGTTTTGAGTATTTGCTTAAAAGGGGGGGTGGGAGCTCACAACCAACAAACCCTGAGGCTATAACCAGCTCTCTGGGTGCCAGATGCCCTCTTCTCATTTGTATCATCTGACCAATTCTCAGTGCTGACACTGTTTTAATAATTTTAAGACTTCTCCACTAAGGTGGAAAAGAAAAAGCTACTTTAAAAGTTCTAAAAAAGACCCCACAAAGGCATTTTTTAATGATTGCTTACCAAGGATGTACTGCTGCATAATAATTTTGCAGAGTAGCTGCAGCAGGCAATCAGGTCTGGCATATGGTAGTTCAGCTGCGGTTTGAAATAGGTACTGCTTTGAAGCACAACTTTACTGCTCCATGACTTTATGGCAGTAATTTGAAGACTTCTTACCCAACGTAGAAAAAAAAAAAGGTAACAAAAAGAACCCACCGGAATCAACATATTCTTTAACAAAATAAATGCATTTTGAAACTTTCAAAGTTGATTCATCTTCTTCCCAGCCCGGTCCTGGCAACTAAACAAGTACAACACACATCATGGCAAGAGGCCAGAGTAATAGCACAGCTAGGAATCCCCTTTCTTTAAAAGTCCACCTAATTGCACAAATGAGATTCAGCACTACTTACATAGGTTTTAAAAACCAAACAATTCCTGCATCTTCACTGAAAGGGAACTCTCTCTCTTACAAAATTCTGCAAGGAGCAGAGTCCAAGAGCAAGGGACACAGAGAGGCTTAACTCACTTGGCTCCTCCAGCAGAGTAGGGGCATCTCCCCTTTCAGCTACTCTGTAAGCACCGCAGGCATTGGCAGAGAACTGTGAATTCAGCAACGTCATGCTGGGATATAAAACCCCACAGCCACTAACATATAACTATCAGAAAGTCCCTAATGGTGCCTTACTACTCCAGTCCTTATTTAATACGTGCTCAAAACCAGCCATGGCACCTATATGTTAAAATTTTTTTTTAAAAAACAAACTGGGATTATTGTTGGGGGAAGATGGAGGAATGGAAGAAGGGTAGAGGAGGAACAACAAATTTCTTACCTGGTAACTCCATCTGAAGTCATTTGAGAAAAGAACCAAAAAGATGCCACCTCAGAGGCCCAAGAAATTCCGGGCAACTGGTCAGGCAAATACAAAAACGTAAAACCAATAGAAGATTCACAGACCTGGAGGGGGATGGAAGTTTGCTCTTTTGCAAGCTGAAGGTAGAAAGTCAACCAAAAAGACACGAACACACTTCCACAAAGTTGACCCAACTCTAGTTTCTGGTGCTGATTACAGCCCTGTAGAGACACCCCACCTGCCCGACACTTCCCACATGAAGGTTGTCGCATTACACAAACACTACAAATGATTAAAAATTACATGAAATTTTACGAAATTACATGGTATGCTTCTGCTTCTGTTGCCAGCCCCAAAGCGTTTAGCACACTGTTATGCTATCAAGTTTTGTACTCTGTGCCAGTTACTCCCCAAGGTGTTTATGTGAAGCACTCAGGCAAAATGAACAGAACATCTGTATTCTATTTGCTAATGAGCAATCATCATTTCTACAATTCTCCAGCCAGGGATTTTTCTGTTTGGAATACTAATGTCATTTAAAAAAAATTAAAGGGAAAAAAAAGTATGTTCTGCTTATTACTACTACAGTTACTAAAGTACTTTTGCAATATTTACAACGCAACCAGGCTCCTATTTCCTATTTTGACAAAATTAGAGCTTTCAGAAAGAAAAACTTTGATGATACATTCTTAATATATTTTCAGAATTGGGATCATTTGCAATGCAGCTCTTGCTTTAATTACATTTTACCCAGAGACAAGGATTTAAAATAAACTATTATAAAAGCTTTTCAAACATACCCTACTGAAGATTCCCTCCATTGCTTGCTTTTTATATTGTGGCAGCACCCACAGCAGGCTAGATGAGGTAAAAAAAGAGTTATAAAAATACAGGCCATGGTCTACAAACTTAATTATATGAAATTCCTATTTGTGCAGAGAGAGTGAGGGAATACAACAGCTTTGAAAGTCAGGATGTGTTTTGTTTGTAGACAGAAACTGCCATCAGTTTTCCTTCTAACCAATGGGTATTTGCATCACATGAGGACCAGGATTATTCTCCGACAGAAAGGCCACATTGTGAAAACAGCAACATGGAAGGGAGCGCCTCTGGCTGCCTCCCCTGGCTGCAGCACTTGGGCATTTCGTATGTGAACCTTCCTTATCATCCTGTGCATCAGAAATGATTCTGCTGAAGTCAGTGAAGTTGAAGAGCAGCAAATGAGATCAGAACGGGCTATTAAAGTCGACAAACTCAATTAAAGTGGCTTATATAAGAATCATCTTTATACTTGCTCATGGCATACTGAGATGTAACTTACCAAGCAAGAGAAAGATGACTAAATAGAGGATTTGATTGATCTAGCTAAGAAAGTCCGATGTGGTACTCACGCTCTCGTGCGGGAGCAGGTGAGGGGAAATTTTCTAGGCAGAAGGAACACAGTACACCAGAAATGTCTGTTTTTCCACATGACAGCAGAGATGTATTTCAGTATGCTGTGATACCATTTCAGTCTAAAAATGAACACCCTCATCCTATGATACACAATCGCATCAGGTAGGGTCAGTACATTTCAATCACCGATGAGATACTCAAAGGCAGCTCTGCTCCTCAACAGGATGAGATGCCTCTGCTGCTGTAGCCATTTCCCAGTGAAGACATCGCGATGGAGCATTTCTGTCCTCCGCTGGGGAGGCTTTCTATTGCCATGGCAACCGGTAGCGGTCCACACACCACAGAGGACCGCATCCGTCACCCTGGCAGGACAGGAAACGTCGTGCCATACTTAAAAGCCACCTTCCTTAAAGACAAAACAAAATAACACAGAAGAGAGCAAAAGACCCTGACTCTTGCAGATGTTGGATGAAATAATCTGCTCATTGCAAACCTCTCCCTTGCCCTGCACGCTCAGCTGCAGACTGTGCTTTAAACCACTCCGAGGGAGGTGTTTTGTTTGACTGAAATACCCAGCTGGCCTCATTTCAGTCACCCAGACAGGAAGCAGCCTTTGTTTTTCCAGCATTTACTTCTCCTTTTAAGCAGTCGCCAGTCAACCTGGAAATACACATCTCTCCTCCTCAAAGAGCTTCCAGCCGGCAGCAAAGCCAGACCCAGCCTGTGTGGAGGAACTATCTGGCTCAGAAAGCAGAAGGCCCCCAAAGCCCCCCACATTTCAGCCAAGAACGATACAGACCAAAACCAAGCCTAGAAGATATGCAGAGGCAAATAACTGTTTCTTGTGCCCAGATAACGTAACTTGCACCTGTCCCCTTCTGCTCTCAGAGTGCAGGCTGCTCTGGTCAAGCCAACAAAAAATGCACTACCAGGACTACTTCAATTTGGTCAAAGCTTTCTACATCAGTTTAAGGAAATAAACCTATCTAAATGCATAGATGACCACAAACTGTAACTCACTTTCGTTTCCCCACAAATAATTATATACCTGTCACCAGAGTGTCATACATCTCTCTCTTTCCACCTAGAGAACACATTTTTCACTGTCGCAGTCTAACACATTATATACTGAACAGTACTCTCCATGCAACAGTTTTAGGAAAAAAACCCTAGTCCTTCAAGTGATGTTTGTACTTTTATAAACTTACCTAGAAATAACACTGAGCTACAGCAGTTATTATTTAACAACACGTCCAGTGGGGAAAAATAAACCACACACCTTATATAAATATCGATAAAAACCCTTCTTCTTACTGTGTTAGTAGTAGCCTACATCCACACCAACAGCAAATACAAAGGAACACCATGTACTGGCACTGAAACAGCCAGCGTGCCTTTACTGTGAAAGTAAAGCATGAAACCATGTTTAAAGGCAAATGAAGTTAAAACCTGACCCATGCTAAGCAGAAAGCTACAGTTCACTTGAAGGTACAGAATTTATGACTTCGCAGTTTGAGCAAAGCTGCAAAATTATCTACAGAGAGACAGAAGTTTCTTTTAAAGGGAAATACAAGAGCAAGCACCCAAAAGAACCTGGAAAACCTCAGAAGCTACTGAAGGAAACCGTTAAACTGACCACAAATCAGCATCTATGATAAACAAAATAGGGGGGAAACACCAGACAGAAAGACCAAAAAAGATCACAGTTTACGCAAATACAGTGTCCTTCATTTGCACACCAGGATTCCCCTTCTCACTGTGAATAAAATAGATAGCCGGAGGTAAAATTGGTTGTTTTCATCATGCAATGCCTATGCAATTTTGCTAGAATATAATAGCAACAAAATACACCAACTCTGTTTCAAAACGCGTTAGAATCACAAATACTGATGTTTCCTCAACTTCAAGAACAGAAAAAACCCAAACAAACTAGTGTTGGAAGTTGAATGGCTGACACTTATTAAAAAGCAATGAACTAGAACTGAACAAAAAAGCCCAAACAAACACGAAAAAGTACAGACAGGCCTTTGCCTCCTCTCAAACCTCCAAATATCCTGACCCTCCCCAGTATGACGGCATGCTGTATTGGGCCATGTACACAAGACACACTACAAATAGAACAGGCTGCAATACTGAACCACCATCAAGAAGCCACCTCTTAAAACTAAATTTTAAATGAAGCTCTTCCATGAAAATTGAAAAATATAAGGACACCAAGAAAATCTGATGGAATTCAGTATAACACAAATAAGTCCAATAAAATTTTCAGTTTCTGTTTTAAGTCAGAGCCAGATCTAGAGCATGTTCTCACAGTAAGTCCATTAATGAGGAAGTTTGATGTTTCGAGCATAAAAAAGATAGTATATTCAAATTTTAAGCGTGGGAATTAAGTCACCTACCTTCAAAGGACTTGTGACCAGCAGAAGTCAAGGGAGTTGAATCTTACTTTCTTCTTACACATTAATGAAGTAATGGCCACTCTTGTCATTACTAAACTAGCTAAAGCAGTGCAAGATTGTAATTAGGAGAGAAAATTCATATGCTAGTCCCAAAAGGAGACACATACAAAGAGCATCAAGCAGCAGGACTGCAGGAAACATCTGATAACCAAATGTGTGCACACAACATAAAATAGAGACATTTGTTTATTGACAGTTGCAAAATAGGCTGAACATTTTATTTACTGTTATCTCATTTTCAGTATTACACAGATCATTTGAAAGAGGGCAACAGGGATGTAAGTTTAACAAGCATGAAGCACATCCGTGTGTATATGTTTATTCTAACAACCAGGGGGAACTTCAGCTCTTTACCTTCTGCCTTTTCCCTCTGTGGGGCTATGACACCAGAACAGCTACAGTGCTTGCCAGGCATGCAGCACAGAGTGTCTCCTCCTGATATCAGTCTTTAGGCAGCTGCTGAGCCAGGCTAACTGCTGGCTGTCAGGGCCCTTCCCTCTTTGGCAGCAGCGCTGCAGCTCTCTGGCTTCTTCCATCCCCACCTCTCTGAAGCGAGGGTTCAGCTCTTTTTCCCAGTCAAACCTTGTCTCTTGGTACAGAGAACTGGGAGAAAGCACTTCTGCCAGCAGAAGACACAGCCATGCACTCGGTGTTCTATGGTCAAACTTTTCAGGATGGGATAACTCACTGGTAGGACATCTACTGCTACGGATATAAAGGTTTGAAATACAAAGTCCCCAAAACATCCAGCCATCTCACATTGTTTGCATCCCTTTTAAGATGGAGCATTCAACCAAGTTGTTGTGCTTAAATTCAAACTAGGGAAAAACAACAAAGGAGATTTTAAATGATGAGGGTTGTGGCAGAGACATGCTGATAAAATCAGAAGACCAAGTCAAGGTGAGTGCCATGCAAGCAATGGAGAATGCCTCTTCCTCCTTCCTGTAAGACAGCATGCGTGACCACACAGATCTAAAGAGAGACAGACACAGACACCCTCAGCCCTTCCAAGCCAGCCCCTCTCCAAGCAGCTCTGCACTAGGTGAGCCTCGTCCTGTACGTGCACTGCCTATGACAACGCCGTTTCAGAAGAACTACTCACTGAAACGATTCTCGCTCCACAATTAGCACCCATGTGAATCTGGAAAATCAGACGTATGACTCCTGCCCACTTCCAGCCCTTCTGTACTGAGTCCAGGACAACAATTTTATAACACACTGCACTATCCTGTACAGCTGTGTCAAAATGGCGTAACACTGATGGTCTGTGACAGTAGGCATTTCTACTAAGAGACTTCTGAAAGCAGTACAGTATTTCTTTGTGTGAAGTAGCTGAGAAATAATACTCTCAGCCCCCACCAACCTTCTTTTTCTTTGTGCACTGCCAAGCAAAATGGGCCCAAAACCATGCTTTCTTTATTCTTTAACTGATGGAAATTACATTAGAGAGAAGCCCAGCACAAAGGAAGCTTTGGCAAGGAATGTGCCTTTTATGTTACATTCCATAAAACACTCAGAGATGTATCTACTAATATTTACAAAAACATGTTCTTCATACATCTATACACAGTGGTTGCTGCAATGCTGGCTTGATCTGCACTTCAAACTGGCACTATAGAACAAAACCTTTGAAAACATATTTGATATAAGCCATTTTTTAAGAAACAAAGACTTGAAAAAAACCCACCCCAAACCCTCTTCCTTTATGCCTACATTTTAAACTAATTATAGCAAAGAAATTCCAACTTACAATGTATTTGAGTATTACCGAAAATAGAAGTGGCCTACAGTATAAGCAACTGGTTACAAATGTGTATGGAGTCTTTGTTCCTAAATAAAAACCACCATAACTAACGGCATAAGGAACCCTTGTAACCTCCTTTTCTGAGACTTTGAGTCAGATATATTCCCCTTGCTCATTTGGTGCTTTGCCACTGGCAGCGTTGATTTTCTGCTCTCCTTGGTGACAACTGGAACTTGAAATCCAGAAAGCCTTTTGGTTTCAAACTTATGCTCCATTTTCAGTGATAGAAACAGTGGTCTGGAGTGCCTTTTGTCAAGAGACAGCAAAGAACCAACAAACTACACAAACGTGGGCAAGGTATACAGCAATGTGCCAGAATGAACAGTCCTTCCCACTAAAACCTTCCATCACAGGTACAGAGTTTTGCTTAGCACTCATACTATCATAGAATAGAACCATGGAATCGTTTAGGTTGGAAAAGACCTTTAAGATCATCAAGTCCAGGCAGTCCAGATCAACACTCCCACCCAACTTGCTGTTGTCTGCAAACGTACTGAGGGTGCACTCGATCCTCTCGTCCAGATCATGGAGAAGGATATTAAACAGAACTGGCCACAATACCGAGCCCTGGGGAACACCACTTGTGACCGGCCACCAACTGGATTTAACGCCATCCACCACCTCTCTTTAGGCTCAGCCATCCAGCCAATTTTTTACCCAGCAAAGACTACACTCATCCAAGCCATGAGCAGCCAGTTTCTCCAGGAGAATGCTGAGGGAGCCAGCATCAAAGGCTTCACTAAAGTCTAGGTAGACAACACTCACAGCCTTTCCCTCATCCACTAAGCAGGTCACCTTGTCATAGAAGGAGATCAGGTTAGTCAAGCAGGACCTGCCTTTCATAAACCCATGCTGATAGGGCCTGATCACCTGGTCGTCCTGTATGTACCACATGATGGCACTCAAGATGATCTGCTCCATAACCTTCCCCAGTACTGAGGTCAGGTCGCCAGGCCTGTAGTTCTATGGATCCTCCTTCCAGCCCTTCTTGTAGATGGGCATCTCATTTCCTAACCTCCAGTCAACTGGGGCCACCCTGGTTAGCCAGCAATGCTGATAAATGATGGAAAGCAGCCTGATGAGCACTTCTGCCAGCTCCCTCAGTACCCTTGGGTGGATCCCATCCGGCCCCATAGACTTGTGTGTGTCTAAGTGGTGTAGCAGGTCACTAATATCTCCCCTTGGATTATGGGGGATTCATTCTGCTCCCCATCCCTCTCTTCCAGCTCAGGGGGCTGGGTAGCCCAAGAACACCTGGTCTTACTAATAAAGACTGAGGCAAAGAAGGCATTATGTACCTCACTTTTCCTCATCTTTGTCACTGTTTCCCCTCACCTCCAATAAAGGATGCAGATTCTCCTTAGCCCTCCTTTTGTTGCTAATGTATTGCACTCCAATTGTGCAAGTCATCCCACCGTATTTCTGTGATGGCAACTATGTCATAGTTTTCCTGCTGCACAATGGATTCCAGCTACTTCTGTTTGATGCCCATGTTGTGTGCATTGGTATAGATGCACTTCAGTTGGGCTACTGATCCAACTACTTTTTGGGGGGGAGAAGCCCTAATTCCTACATGACAACTCTCAGGCACTTTCGTGGTTTCTAATACATCAATAATCCGTGCGTCTTTGCTGCTCTCAAATGCTTTAATAGTGGCAATTCTTCCCTAGTCTCATCTGCACAATCACAAAGCTGTTCAGCAGTAACAACACTAAGAAATTCATATTTAATAGTATATCATTCAATGAAGATAAACAATACACTAACACACTCACCAATTCCAACTTCTTGCCCAGGTATAGTTGGTGTATGCTGGTGGGGTCCCCCAGGGGCAGTGCTCACCTACCACCACATGTCGCAGTGCAGCAGGATCCTACCCCACCACCGGCCAGGAACACATCCACGTCACCTTCGGATGAAACCAGGGGAGAGCAGAGTGCAGCAGGGCCAGGGCACAATCATGGCATGCACCATCTCGCACTCCTGAGGAACTGGATCACAGTCTGTTTTCTGTAGGTACTCAGCCTTGGCAAGGGACGCTGCTTCAGTGTAACACAGAGACACCACATGACAATTTATTTTTGGTGATACCTCTGAAGATATACTCTAGATAGCAAATGGAGCTGTGCCAGCGAAAATGCTTTTTGGTGGTACACTGTGCTCTTCTGAGGAGAATTTGCCTGTAAAACCACGTTAACAAACTCTCACCAACACAAAATTCGCCCAAGTCTAGTGCTCAGGAGGTACAGCTACAGTTCTGTGTTTCTTGTAGAACAAAATATAGCACGACCCATCAAGAAAGAAAAAATGCTCTGAATTATTTCCAAATAAGTACTTTTAAATATAGTAATTGCAGTGACACTTTAAAAAGTTACTCGTATTTCAAAATATTGCTGCTTTGCATATTAAGCCATTTCTACTACACTTGCAAGAGTTAGCAGCTTAAAGATCTGGAAGGTCTTTAAAGAAATGAGTTTTCAAAACAGTACAGAAACTTAATTTACTTTATTTCTTTTGGCAAATTGAATCAGTACCATAACTTACTCTCCCTAACTTTGGTAAATCACTCTCTTCCTTGAACACAATAAAGGATTAAAACCAGTCCAACATTTGGGAAGAGTTTCAGACAAAATAAACACATTAAAATACAGAAACTGAAGTAATGACTCATCGTCCATTGCACCTGCCTAAATTTACTTCACAACTTCTGTAACTTCAGGTTCTGTCTGCCATTTCTGGAAGGAAGGGAAATGCTTGCTCGAAGGACCCAACTAAACAAAAGCCATGGGGGGCTGTTCTCCTCCTATTGCACACATGTTGCCCCCAGTGATGTGACTGGCAGCCAGACACACCAGCATGGACAAGAAAACTGCATACAAAGAAAATATTTTAAGTTGATCAGTAGTCAAAAGGCCCCTTAGATAACATGATAGTACTGCTGCAACCTCTTCAGAGTTTCAGTCTGTTTACTTTCGAACAAGTGCCCCAGCTGTAAAATTGTCCAACTATCAGAGTGCTGCATAAAGGTCCAGGAGTCACTAGGAGGAAAAGTTAAACGGACAGAAATCTCGCTTTTTAAACACCTTCCAAAACAACAATAAAACCTAAACTTTTTATAATTAAAGTTATGTTATATTCAGTAAATGATGTTTATGTAATTAAACACTCG
This sequence comes from Cariama cristata, assembly GCF_000690535.1. Lineage (NCBI taxonomy): Eukaryota > Metazoa > Chordata > Aves > Cariamiformes > Cariamidae > Cariama > Cariama cristata. The sequence continues at coordinate 17,536 of NW_009624153.1, read as the reverse complement.
TCAATACTGTGGGCAAAGTAAAGCCACTGGGAAAGTCAAAGCTGCCAGCTGAAGGCTTGCATACAAATACTGTGCTGCCACAGGATTTGCCTTGTGCGAAAGCCTAGCAGAAATCCAGGCGACACACGAGTCGCTTCCCTACCACATCTCTTGAACATTAAACTGTTATACCATGATCATTTCACTTTCAATTGCTTGCCTCCTCCCCCATTTATCACTCAGTACACCTCTCTGCGTTAATTGCTTTTTAAACATTGCTCACACTTAAAATTCAGACTCAGCCTATACCATCTACTTCCCAATATAACTTGATGCTCAGAGTAAAACACGTAATTACTGTATAAAAAGTTGTACAAATATAATTAAAAATAACGTGGAAACTTCCCCCCCCCCCCC
>NW_009624153.1:15405-17109 GCF_000690535.1 Cariama cristata | reverse complement strand
GCAGTTCATTTTACAACATACATGCCCTAATTAAGCTTAAAGTCCCCACTTTATGCTAGTATTTTGGAACGAGCTCTTTTTTACCTGTTCAAACTACAGCTACATGAAAGGGACTTGTCAGCACTAACTCCCACAGCAAACTCTCAGCCTCTATGGGAAAGTTTTCTTTACATTTCCTTCACTGAGAACACGTGCAGTCTGAAATTAAATCCTTTGGTGAAAGCTCCTGTAACTTAACAGACTTCTGCGGGCTGAACAACGGGTTCTTCATGTGACATAGCTGAACATCACTGCTGGTGTTTCTCTCACCTACAGATTAGACCACCAGCAATCACACTGCACTGTGTGTACCAGATGTGCAGGCTGGTACCAGGACTCCACATGTGGGCAACAAAGAAGTGGCGTTAGTACTAGTATGCATAAACTGTGTACGTGAAAGCTTTTATTCTGCTGTATCAGCTGAGATATCGCTCCCTTAAGCTCCCTTATAAAAGGAAGACAAGGCAACACTGGAACACTGTTCTTTGCATCAACACTAGTAAATATGCATAGTGCAAATCTTGTGCAAACTTTTTTTTTTTAATTAATGTGTCTCTGTGAAATCAGGACTTCCCCAAAAACTAAGCAAATCGACACTGTCAAAAGGTTAGGGGGGGAAATATCAGATCTTCCACCTAAACAGAAATGGCAAAAATTTTCCCAAGACTGTTCTTACCAACACCCAGCACTGCTTGCTGTGGACACTGCCTTATACCACAGGCTCAAGAAAGAGGAACCTGTTTGCTTTTATTTTGCTAATGGCCACAGGAGAAAATGACTGCAGGAATTATCATCAAACCTGGAGTATCATTATCTTTAATTTGTTTACCCTCTCAGGAAATGTAAACTTTTATCCATGTCTGGACAATAAGAAGCTCAGTTCTTCACTGCAAAGTTTGAGGTTAATCATTCTTGGAAAATAAGTATTTTCAGGATGAACTGAATTTGTAACATGTCCTGGTTTTAGTTCAACAGGATAATACTGACTTTCTTTCCTTTTTAATTGATCTCCCATGTAGTGTTTTGAGTCACTGTTGATTTTTTAATTCTTATCTAGCAGCTTAGGTACTAACTCCTCCTTCTCTACAACACTTGCATCTGTTTCCACAATCTCCCTTCTCGGACAGGACATCCATGCCTTGGAAAGTCTAAGTATGAAAAGCCCATTCTTCTTTCTTGATTCAGTCAGTGCCTGCTACAGAAATGGAGGCAATTCAAAAATTCAAACATTTTGAGAGTGAGAGCCTACTTCCCACTTCAGAGCAACAACTTCAAAGTTGAAGTGGCTGCCACAGTACACGGCAGATTCAGATGCGCAATAGGTGGTCCCAAACTTTAAGTAGTTGGCACCTTATCTGAAGCTTTTGATTGGAGATCTTGCTAGCTACTGATGGATCCCTCCACCAGCCACAGCAGAGCTTCTGAGCAATTTTAATCATAAACGACCTACAAAATAATCTTTTTATAATGCTGGCACAGTGATGTGTGCCTTCCTCTACAATTACATGATTTAACTGGAAGAGTTATAAGAGAGGGGGGAAAGGAAAAGCACAGCTAGCAAATCATGACCAAAACCAGCTAGAGTGGACCAACAATTTGTTCCTGCTGTTTGTCCTGAGCAGACTGGTCAGTGTCTCATGGAGTGGGCACACAACACCCCCCCCC
>NW_009624153.1:4070-15374 GCF_000690535.1 Cariama cristata | reverse complement strand
GGTGGTGGCCCACAACCCCCCCCCCCCCAAAATAAACAACCAAGCTGTGCTAAAACACTGCCAACAATATGCATACACCATCAATGCAGCAAAATACTCTGTCAGGGAAGAGAAACTTAGGCTTGCAACAGATGCTGCAATTAAAATGAAAAGAGTTGCAAAACTACTCTTCATTTCACTCCAGAAGTAAATTGTTCAACTGTAATTAATGATCAGTTTATTAAATAAGCGCCAGGCTTTTACGTCATAATTCTCCGAAAATCCTCAGCTGTTACATAACACATAAGACTGAATTTACACGGGCTACTTTGATTTTGAAAAATCAATGCTCATTTACCCATCAGGGGCCCAGCAGTATAGAGTTCACCATTCCTTTTAAAGTCAAATACAATGTAATTTTACTTGCTCTTCAAGATTAGCTCAGTGTTTGCACTTTCGTGTGTCAGGCCAGTTTTAAAGACTCGCTTTCCGAAGTCCCTGGAACCCACTGCATTTATCACAACAACAAAGCCACAGGAAAGGTCTTTTTGTTTTTCTATGTTTGCCTTTCCCCCCCCTCCCCTTTGTAAAAGTATAGTACTTTCTGGCATTCTTTTCTTTTCACAGTCACTTTTAACAGACCAACACTCCAACAAAGGCAATCTGTTTCATCACATTTACTGAGTCCTTATTGTGAGGAGAGACTATAGATTTGCCAGTGAAATGCTTAAGTTATTATCCTCTGCTAATAAAACTCACTGTAATACAGTGCAATGCAAATAGTTAATCCTACCTAGTTCGCAGAACACAGTAAAAACACGCACGTTCTCGGTGGCGACATCGTTACGCTTTCTATGGTATGACCAGACATCTTAGCTTCAGTACTAACAGAGAGAAAAATAATCTCCAAGTTTTGCTTGAAAACCCCTAATCCATAGTGGAGCAAAGAATCACAGGTTTTACAGCCCCTTCCACTAACTCCGGAGAACACGAGCAAAGAACAAAATACCACCCTGTCAGCTCTGGGAGAGCCGTTATGCTCTGCTACCCATCAATGCAGACAATGATTAAGTCTTGATTCCTGGTGCCAAAGACTTCAGATAAAGAAGCGAACCATTCATTTCCAGCCATGATCACACTTAGCAAAGCAAGTGAGGGAACCAACAGGAAAGTATGCTCGGCTGCTGAAGTTTATTGTGAATCGCTTGGAAGTAAGATTTCTTTCTATGATGATGTAGAAAAATCCATTATTGTGGAGGGACCAGCAGATATTTATTTATTTGAGGTTAGCGTGGCTTCATGAAGAAGCAAGAAATACTTAGTTCGGATGACAAATCATTCCACAAACATTATTAATCCTCTGAGTGGTAAATATTTCAGGTTTCAAGAGCCAATTAGAAAGGTCAGCATTTATCTTTTTGTCCGTTTCTAGTCTTAATAACTTTTGCACTCTGCCTGTAGATTAATCATTGAAGGGAAAAATACAGAGCTTTATAAATAGGTAAAATAACCTAGGCATAATAAGAGAGGGTCCAGACTGGACAAAAATTATCTCTACCTGTTCTGGTTCTGATTACTATAACCTACCTTAATCCAAAATCTAATTATTTGGATTAGATTAGGACAGTGGATTTTCCCAAAATGCCCAGGCAAACCACATGCAATTTCATATTTCAGGCACAGGGTTACATTTCATTTCCAAATCCATTTTAATTCCACACAGGCATTTGTAACCTATTTTTCTCATGACAGGAAGTATTTGTCGCTCTGCAAAAGTTTAAAACCCAAAATCCCTGCCTCTAAACCCACCAGAAGACTGTTATTTCGTTTTCATTGTTATTAATTTGCTACACCTGAGGTCACTGCAATTACTAAGAATCTGAGAAATTCTACAGTTTTTCAAGTGAGAAACGTTTTGCAGGGGGATTGGTTTGTTGGGGTTTTTTTGAGGCAGTATGTGCCTATGTTCCACAAAAAGGCAAAGTAGCAAATAAAATATCAGCAGTACCCACCTCTGCCAGTGCATGAGATCATTCTACCCGAGACACAGAACATGGGATGTTACGCAGAAGCAAGGATGCATACAAATCAGAGTCATGAATGCACAGTAAGACAGCAAAGAAAGCAAAACTGACAAGATAAGGAAAAACATGCCTCCCATGTAAACATTTTCTGATTACTCTAAATGGGAACCTTGTTTCTACACTTACAGTAAATACACAATCAGACCCATCCAAGCTGCTTCCTGGACAAGTTTGTTCAAGTCGTCTTCATGAAGAAGAATCATTAAGAAATAAGTAAAACTTTTAATTGCTATCGAAATTTTTCTTTTAAAACTGATGACTCCTTTCTGTATTCTTGAACCGGATTCCTCTATCTCACACTATTAATCTCTACTGATTTGACAAACATGGTTTTGTTCCTTCCCTGACAGAATGAGGATACCCAAAATGCGTTATTAAGAACAAAATAAAAACAGTTCCCCCCAAACTATCAACGTACATAAAACCCCGTTGAGTAAAGAGGCTATTTAATTTCGACTATTTGCTTCAGTACAGTTCTTAGAGGCTGCACTGAACAGGCATGTACAACTTGCAATTTACTCCAAAACATACCCTTAGGAAAAGATCCTCTGAAAGATTTCCTAAATGCTAGTTTGTACGCTATGTGTTTTAATTAACGTACAGAATAGAAATTACCATTTAGATAAGATAATGCTCCCCAGCCATGCCACCTCTGCATTCTGAAACTCTGCCAGGTTTCTCAGCCCCTCATCCGCTCGTATTTCTAGCAAACCTCAGGCCCTGGTTAGCATTAATTCAGCTGCAGTTGGAGAGTTTCTCCAAGGCAGTCTCTTCAATTCCAAAGTGCATGAACTGCTTGATTTGAGTGCTCTGTGATTTGAGTACTTTAAATAGAGAAAATACTGCAGGAAATGACAGACCTCATACTTGCTTATGTGACTGCTCCAACAGCTGTACGGACAGAGTGAGCCGCACACATATGTGCAGCCCCAGCTGCCAGTACAGACACCCGAGCAACGACACCTGAGAAATCCTTACTCTCCTGGCTGAAATTTCAGAGAATTCACACGCAAAAGTTCAGGAGCCCACAGCAGAAGGTGTTGCTGGGGTTTGTCACATGGAAGCTAGCCCAGATCTTACACAGCAACCATGCCTGCAGCAAAGAGGCGTACAGATTATTGGAGATAAAAAGATACTCTCTCTGGTCATGGAAGTACTAATGGGATTTACAATCACTTCACACAACCTGTTATTCCCCGGTTCCTTTCCCCACTCTTTGGTCATGACATGCACTTTCTCACTTGGCCAAGTGCAGAAGGTCTTTTACCCCCTTCGCCACCTGCCTATTTCTGGTCTTCTGTGAAGCAATCTCACAGTAAATGTCCATTACCGACAAAGAAAACCTACGGCAAATTTCCTACCAAACTGAGAGACTCCAAAATTCCGCGTCCAAAACATACAGGCAGATACCTAACAATTCTGGGGCACGTTTCTAGACAATGATGGGAATCTCTCTCAAGATGGATTTTGAAAAAGTATGCAGGGATCAAGGAGGGATCAAGGAGAGATCAAGGATCCAGTGGCTCCTGCCACACCTGATGGGCACAGGCTTGCCCTGAAGAAGTTGCTCAACTCTCCATTTAAGCCAGGGGTACTAGTGCTCACCCAACCCCACTACAAAGGGTGCTGTGTGATTTAATTAGATAATGCTTTAAAGTATTTTGAAGATGAGCAGTGCTGTATGTGGCAGACACTCAGAGTTATTACCACGATCCAAGTAAATTATCATTCTTGAAAAGATTTTGTAATTTTTGAGGACAAAAAAAAAAATATCTAAGGAGTTCTATTTAGAGATACAACATTTAGACGCTGGATATCAGAGTGCAAAGGTCTGTCAGTCATTTTGACTTTCTGCAAAGTGCCATGCCACCTACAGAAAAGTAATGCCTGAATAAACTTAAGTATCATATACTATACTTCCACTAGAGTGACCAGATTATGAAGTCCTAAAAAATGCAAAGGGTTTTCTTTGATAACAGAAACTGACCCACAGTTTCAATTTCAGTGGAGGAAATAATAAATAATGGTACCAGCACATGTAATGGGCAGAGGCAAGGGGAACAACCCCCTGACTAAGTCACTAACAGATTAATCTTTTTTGTTAAATGGATACCTCAGTCTCTGCCTGAGTATATTCAAACTCTTAGAATGGGTGCTCAAGACTTCTTTCTTTATTGAGCACCTCAGATAAGATGATAAACAAACTCATTTCATCTCATACAGAATTGGCACGCAGCATGCAAAACCATGGCAGAACTGGTACTCTAGGTTTTCTTACATATACAAATAACTAACCTAAATGAAAGTAATGAAGGTGGCAGAACCAAAAAACCCCAAACCCAACACCACCACCAAAAGGTGAAGCACTTAAAAGCTAGGAAACGCTACATTTCAGTAGATTTGCAGTAGCTCCCCAAATCTCAGTTTCCACAGCTAATGCACTGAATAAAGCAGGAGACTAATGGGAAAAAAAAAAAAAAAGATGAAGCAATTACATAATAAGAGGATCTGTATCCTAAAGTACACATAACAGGACAGCTGAATTAAAATTGCATGGAAAGACAGAAGCTTTTTTTTCCCAGCCTATACTCTTACTTGTAGTAGACAAATTACTATCGATAGCTAATTAACGTAACTGACAGTCAGCTTTGTCAGTAGAATACGTTATGGTCCAACAGCAGCCTGATGGGGTTCAGCAAGCGTAGAAGAAATACTACTTGTGAAACCACCACCACAAAGCAGTGGAGCAAAAGCTAGGACAAATCTTTGTGTTGGTGTAACAAGAACGCATGTCAAAATCTTCCCAAACCACTATTTGTCCTAAATTCATGAGAATTATCCAAATCATGAGTTATTTAGGAAACTCAATACTTGATGTAAAGCTGTTCCTTGCCAGCTCAGGGAATCCAAGCAGAGAAAAATGTACATCCAAATGCCCAGACAGGTGAGTCGGATGCAATGTGGCATTTCTAAAGACATCTTTAATACTAACCATAGTTTATCCCAGTAAGTCCTCATCACTTGGTTTCTACTTTCACGGGTCTCAATGTTGCTTTTCAAATTGCCTCTTTTCAAAACAGTAGCTGCTCACATGAACTGTGGGATTGAACTGAGTGACTGTTTCCTTTTACAGATGCCACCTCGCTCTGTCCTTTGCAGGGGCCTCCTGGCACCAGCCAACTGAGGATCACCACCTTCCCCAAGGAGGGCTGACCACAGCTCCCTGTCACGGAACCCTAAGTTCTCCTGGCCAAAGGCAATCACTGCTTTCCAATCAGTGAGAATAACAGAAAACCTCATTTATTATTTTGCATGCAGTTTTCACACCTGGAGCTACTTATCACACAGGCTTTTTTTGCCTCTAAATGACCAAACGTTGTGCCTGCAGGGAAGACCTTCTACAGGTTTCAGCTTGTTGGCTTCCTATGTAAATTCAACAGCATTTCACTTCCTGATTTTTGGTTAATAAATACTGAAGAAACCACCTAAATGAAGAATCCAAGAAAGCTGAGGTGTTGAAAAAGATACCTGTAATAAGACAATGCCTCAAGTGTGTTGGGTGCTGCACTTGAACTCAACAGGCAGTCCCAAACAGCAGTGCAGGTCGCTGTTTTGACTAGCACAGACATACAGGCAGAGGCTCACGATGCTAATTACAGTTGCCACACTGTGATTCACACAATTCATGTCCTTTGACAAGAATATTCTAATTTTCATAAAATTATTTGTGAAGTAATATATGTAAAATAACCTGAAATGCGTGCGAAGCGTGGCAGAGGGGTTACACATTTACAGACACAGTTGCTCACGTGAGTTAAGAATTCAAAATGAAACCACGGCTAGTTGTTTTCAAACCCGAGTTTTCCAAAGTGGCAGACAGGCAGCATGAACTGCTGAAGCTCACAGCTTCTCTCCTCTCTCGGGACCCTTGGCCAGCCACAGCAACACTTGGGTGTTCCCCAAATTGCAGGTTACAGGCTGGTCCAAGAAGCAGTTTTAAGATTCTTCGTGTATTGTCTCGGGTCTATAAAGCTGTCCCTCCTACTGTCAGGCTTACAGAGCATGCTTCCCTAGGATATTATCTGGAAAATAATTTCAGCTTATAAAACAGGTTTACCAACTGAATAAAACATCTAGAGGAACTGTATACTTCAGGATCTGTTTCCACATAACATATCTGTTCTAAAGTACTTTTTCCTTGCTATTATTTGAAACTAATCTTCAGTGGAAAAGATTATTATTCCACTCAAAGTACTGCCACAACATCTCTTATTTGTTCAGATAAACTCAAAAAAACCCTAGAGATGCCTTTAGTTAGACTGTAGTTCACTATCATCATCTTAAGCTATTTTACTCAATCTGTGGATTGCTAAACAGCTGTTCAGCGGTCTTGTCTACTAGCAAATCTCATCTGGACCTTTACCTTTCATTTTACTCCTCCTGCAAAATAAATATTTAAGTTTTGTTATTGCAATTAATCACAGAGAGAGTAAAATATCAGTGGAAAACTCAGCAATATTTGTTTTATAATCTTTGCTCACTGTCCTCCCAAGAGTGCAAACTAAGGGCTACCTGAAGAGTTTAATGTGTGTCACTCTTCAAGAAAAACATCTACATGTAGACAGAGGGGGCATCTCTAAAGATAGCAGTCAAATCATGAAATGTTTACAAAATAAATCATGATGCCACTGACCCATATGCATTTGCAAGTCTGGCAAGAGAGTAACTGCTGATCATAGCAACAAAATTTCACAAGGATTCATTTCAGAAATCTTCCAGTAAATTTGGATCCTGTTCTTCAGAAGTAATTGGAGCTCTGCTAGCCCCATCGTGACTGAACAGAAAAGCCAGGGAGTCTTGACCTTGCAGTACCACGTGCTCACTAGGTTCTGTCCTCATCCAGTTCTGCCCTGTCTCATTTCTGCCTCTGAGCATTAAGTTGTACAACAGATGGTATGGGGAAATTAAGGGTTTGCTGGGTATTTTGAGTATCAACTTGAGTAGATTGTACCAAGCTGCTTCTCCTGCCTTTCTGAATGAAACCGCACTCTGAGCACCCATATTGTACACAGGTTGCCTCGTCAGTGATTAATACTGTCCAAAGCACTGAGAACAAGCATCAGTGCGGTACTCTGTACTGATTGTGTCAAACTCTCACTCAGGCACCAGTTCACACGTTTCAGGCTTCGCCTTTTTACAAATACTACACCGGCTTTGTTTGCACACGAAAAGCAGAAACAGTTGTATTTGTGCAAGACACTAACTCATTTAAAGAAGCAGTTAAGTTACAGACATGGTAAAAGGAACTATCCAGAAAAGCCAAAAAACAAAACCAACAGACAGAACACCTCAGAGACTGACTACAACCCAAGAAAATAAATAATAAATAAATAGATTTCTCTAATTTCTTAATCGATCATGCATCTTGGTCAGCATTTCGTATCTTATGCTTTTAAGCCACTAACTCATTTCTACAATTTTGAAAATGTAGACCTACTTATTCTTGTGGTTTATAGTTGTGACCAAAGTTGTGATATTATTAAAAACAACAACAACCTCCTTTCTCACCAGCCACTATAGCAAAATTTGCAAGAGACAGATCCAGAAGTATACCTTGACCTCTCTAGACATCATACAGCAAATAAAATGTCTTCTCCCTAAGACACATATAGACACCTATCTTTGGTAATACAGTAAGTTGTTATTGACATGATATCCAGGGGAGTTGGGGGGGGAAGTCAACACAAACTCATGGTAGTGTAAGATTAAACTAATTTATATTAAAACAAAAGAAAACAACCCCCCTTTACAATAAACCTGATTTTTTTAACTCCAAATTGCCTTAAGCAATAGCAATGTGAACTGCAGTGATCAAAACTGGAACTGCTTGAAGGGGAGAGGGGTGGAAAAATCATTAACTGAACAACTTCAGATTTGCTCCAGAGGACCAAAAGGGAGGACTGACAGAAATACAAAATACTAGAGAGAAGAAAATGTTTATAGAGAAAATACTGGGGAGATGGAAAGAGATAACACATAGTGGTGGGAAGGACAATATGTGTCACCAAAAAAATAGTAAAACTTAGTATTTTGCTGTATTGGTATCTCAAGCCTAGCATTTGGATGACAGAGAAAACATTTCAAACAAGAATGGAAATATCCAGGTTTCCCAGAAAAACATTAGAACATATTTACAGGTAATTTTTCTTCCATGGATGGGTTTCAGAGTTTATGGGAACAGGGCAGATGCACCAAGTCTCTAGCACAAAAAAGGATATTTTTCTACATAACTGTGTATTTCTTTGTATATGTTCAATATATTAGATAACCACACATATTTATATCTAAATGCATTTATCTAAATATACACACAGACACAAACATATTTTACACACACAGCTGATCAGGTGGTCTGGCCTTAGCTATTTTATTTTTTCACCTCCAGGAGAAACAACTTACTGTTCTTCTTCTCAGGAGAAACAACTTACTTAATATATTTGTATCAGAAACTGAGTGCTGAAACTCAATATGTCGTTCACAAAGCAGCATATCCTATTTTATTATAAAGAAAAACAATGTATGTATTCACATAAAATAAATAAACTCCGTTTAAAAGCTGCAAAGCAAGGATGTACTGTAGAAATATGAAAATGAAAGATATGCAGGAAGTGTTCTTAGTATCTTCATTCAAATTGTGCATATATGTAAAAATCAAGACTGGATTTCCCCATTATTGTATGAACAATTCTAATTTCAATTTCATCTTATCCTTCTTGTGCACTAGAGAGCAGTATGACAGGCTAGACATAGAAATAAATATTGTCAGAGAGAAAGAGAATTTATTACCTTTATTGTATGCAATTGCAAGCACTGTGAGACTTTGACCTATAAAGAGAGGAAACTAAGAGAAATAACACATAAGATGAAGCCAAGGATCCTATAATGGCATTTCCAAATTGATGGAGATTGTCCTAAAATAATATAAAGAAAAGTCCTATTTTCTTTGCTAATTTGTGATCAGTATTTAATGCATTAAAGAGAGGACAAATTCTTTTAGCAGCCTAAAAGTCTTACAGACTCTTCCCAAAGATTACCTTTGTAAGAAAATGACAGTTTATCCCATTCTGATGATTAGAGAGGACTGTTTGTAAGAGTGCATCATTCAGGATCCGGATGCAACTTATCTTTCCTTTACAAAAGAGGACAGATGCTAGGAAGAACTGTTGTACACAGTAGGTTCATGTTCACAGTCTACTGCCTTGATAGGTGTATTTCAAGCAGTTTGAAACCAGGAGCATTACCTACTGCAAAAGGAGCCCTAGCTTTGGTTTTGGGGTTTCTGAACACACTGTACTTCAACTGATAAAGAAAAAAAGTATCCTGCCTCCTACCCTCTTGAAATCCCAATTCAGTTTTGAGTCTGTTATAAATTGCAGGAAAATCAAGTGATGCACTCACAGTTTTAAGGACAAACTTGGCCACCCCAGAGCTCTGCATACACTCAAGTGTACAACTGAAGAATTTCTACTGGTAAGATTTATTCTAACACCTGAAACCAATGGAATTTTGTCATGTTTAGCTTAAATAATGTACAGCAGCGAAATGTGCAAACCACTGACCACCCTTCCAACTTAAGATAGCCTCTACTTTTCTCAACTGTTCAAATAAAATTAAGCTCTCTTAGTAATATGCCATTTCCATTCATTTGCAATTCCTTCTAGATATTTAAGAAACGCCTTTTATATAACCAAGAACTTACCAATCTTTAACTAGCTGCACAGAGATTTGCTCTGACCAGTGGGGAGAAATTCTTAGCATATTAAGAGGGGAAAAAAATATTGCCAATGCTAACCATGAACAACATCAACACAGAGAGCATACAAAAAAACTCAAGACATGAACATCGCTTGGACTTGTCTCCATCAATGTTTTTCCCATAATTTTCTTCTGTTTAGTAGTTTTGGCTTCCCCAGGGATCAAAAAACATGTAAGTGCCCATCACATCAGCAGCTCATAGCAAGAGAGCGTCTTAAAAATTCCCAGAGCTTCTGTTTTAATTGTCTCAATATAGGTCTGTCCCAAGAAACCTGACATGCAGTCAAGGAACAGCCCAACTTGACAACAGCTTTCCATTGCTCAGTAGCAATCTGCATATCACCAAAACGGCTCATAGCAACACAACTGCAATATTATTCTTACTTTAGTAATCTCCATGTAAAGCACAGGCTTATGCCTCTCTTGTAGCTGTGCTCTCAAACAGACTCTAGAATTATGAAAGCCAAGATTACTTCTAATATCAGCCACCTTCACATTTTAGGAATGCCAAGCATTCATAGACTCTCAGCACAGAGCATATGCTCCAGCTCATCAACCCATAGATTTTGATGGCAATAATCACAGTAATTTCACAGTTACGGAAAATAAATTTTCACATACTCTATTTTCCAAGTTACCATACAAATTTTACCGCTAGTTTCTAACCACGACTTGTTCAGAGAACAACTGTTGTAAAACGGGATCTAACTGGAGGTATGACACGTCTACTCTAAGCCCTAGCCTAGCCAGATGTGGCCTGGCCCCAGATTCTACCTAAAGAAAAGGTCTGACACTGATTGCTGCCAGACTTGTCTCCTGCAGTGATCACGTCCAGGACTTCTACACAACAGCCCCTTTGGAGATGCTCTCACCGTGCTATCAGGCACCCAGAAACCCCGGGCACAGGCAAACAATCCCCAGGCTCTGAGCAGACTATAGCTCCTGCTGGGGAAAGGAAAACATCAGAGGAATCCTGGATGTACAGCAGTCCTGGTAAAGGAGAAAGCCACTGAACAGGAGCTTGCCATTTCTCTTGCTGTATCTAGTCTACATCTTCCTTCACCCAACTCAAACCCAAGGGTGGCACAGTCAGTTTTCCATTTGTAAGTCCCATACATGTATCTGTGGGGGGGAAAGGGACATGTCTGGACAAAAGCACCTGTGCCAATGCCTACAGAAGGCCCAGGTACAGAAAATACTTTTCCTAAAAAAGCTGAGATCAGCTACTAGCAGTTTAAAGGAAGTAGATTCCAGTGCTCAAATTGCAAAGTCACGGCCACATCATCTGCAGGACCAACCTGAAAAGAAGCTAAGAACATATCTGAAGCCATTTAGCAGCAGCAGCATCCCTGGAGCAACACCACCTGTAGAATACCTCAGCACTGAACTATGTCTGGGCCTCACCACCTCCATGCTTTGGGTAGCC
>NW_009624153.1:0-4039 GCF_000690535.1 Cariama cristata | reverse complement strand
TTGGGTTAGCCTCCCTGTTCTCCCCTACACTACACTAGTTACTGAGGCAGCCAGGCCAGCGCTGTGGGGACTTGCAGCGGTAGCACTTATTTCTCTCTTTGGTGTGTATTGCAAAGTGCTGTTTTACTGCCACCGCTCACACAGCAGTTGACACTGAAGGTAAAACAGGTGGGTACACACAGATCTATCCTCTCCTCTGCCTAAGGTTAGCACTGCAGTAGGACTTGCCTTGTAGCACTCACCCACACTCCCCAGTTGTCAAGGAAAGTAAACAAAGCCAGTAAACTTCATCATGAGTCACTCAGAAGTAATAATTTCAAAAGTCACTACATGGGACTGTTACAAAATAAGCAAAGTTATCTGTAAAGATAACAAAGACACCTATGCAGATCTAAAACATAAGTTACTGAGTTTAAATGCGGTAGGAATTTAACTTATCTTCATGCACTCTGCAACGTGACCTTCCATTAGCAAGACCTGTCTGCTGCAGTTTGTTTTTCTCCCTTCTCAACTTTAGAGGCCAAAGGTAGCTCAGACATTTTGGTTGCGGGAAATATAAACAGTCAGCGGTTGCATTTCCTTACTAATGGCTCTAACATCAATGTTAACAGGACCACACTTCAGGCACTTAATAAATACAGCTTTTGCCATTGTCTTCCACACTCAACTAGAAAAATAGGAATAAAAAGACTATATACATCCCACAGAGCTAACCCATAGCACCCGATATATAAATGTTCTACACAGAACACAGAGCTAAAAATGTCACACCAAAGTGACCGTTTCTGTGTGAATCACTGCAAAATGTTGTCTCTCACCGGGATTTTTTATTGAATGCATGTTGTTAAGGCCATTTAAAAATATTCTCACAAACAAGAGCCCTTATGAGCACCCTCAGGACCCCAGCAGCCCCTCTAGGGTTTTACCCACTTTCCCAAACAAAGGAGAGCTCTGCTGTTCAAATTATTCCCTTAGTGACACGCTGCACAACCCCTCTGACTTAATTTTACTTCTTCAATAATACCACTGCAAACACACTGAATGCTAATAATAAATAAATTATTCAAATATTCAGTCTCTACGGAATCACCACGTGAATCATCTTCCTGAAAAGAAACTCCTGAAGAGACTGTCAGGTACCCTTCATGTGGGGAAAAATGAAAAAAGCTGGGGGGGGGGAAAAAAAAAAGCTGATTTAAGTAATAATGCCATGTGAATGAAAAGTGATTTATTGTAACAAGGAGAGATAGTAGCTTTGCTGTTAATTCAATAGGTTGACCAAAGCCAAGTCACGAGCAGACACAGAGCATGACTGTCACCACAGTTTCAAAGAGGGTGGAACAGGAGCTCAGAGAGGCAAAATTTGAAGAGAAAACATGGCAAAGTCAAAAGGTTTAGTGCTCTTCTGATGAAAGTAACTAAACTGCACACTAAAAACCCCAGATCTCCACACAAACCAGTTATATATGGAGTTAAAAAGTCAATTTCCAAGTGTGTATCTCAGATTAAGGAGCTTAATTGAAACTTCAATTGGAAAAAAAAAAAAAACAAAACCTAAAACACAGTTTCCTGCAAAAGTTAACAAACAGCACTGTTGCTTTTTACAGTTAGGTAAAACGTTTAACCTGTCTAAGGTTCTCCCATTAGTGGACCATTGGAATGTGATACAGAGCCAATATTTTGTAGACTGACAGCTCTGGGCAGCGAGAAGCACTTTTATTATCCTCATTTCACAGAGCAGAAAACCAAGGAATTGTAACCCCAAAGCAAAAAAAGTATTTAGATTCTTGGGCAACATGAGACACCAAATACACATAAGGAAATAAATGCTTAGTTGGATTTGGGCATAAGGGTCTTGCCCAAGGTTGTGTTACAGATCACAGCACCCAAGTCTACCAATCCTAAGGTTGGACTGTCTTGCATTCCTTTTGGCCTTTCTCCTTACAGCCATCATTACTTTTAAGTATTGTATAATATTAAATTATCTGTAATATATATGCTACCTTGCCATGTTGGATTTTGTTTGCACCTCTAGGTAGTAAAAGAAAACAGAGCATTTCTCTCCCAAGTTTGGCTTTCTGTTGAGGTGCAAGACGTTCAATTCTGAAAGTTAAATGCACGTGAGACTTACTGAATCCTGGTCTTTCAGCTTTCCCTTGCTCCTCCTCTCCTCACCCCTGTTAGCCCCAGCAGGTACAGATTCCTTGTGTTCCAAGATGAGCTGCATCTGTCCTGCTCATGCAGTGGAAAGAGCAAACAAACTGAATTTCCACCAGAAGAAAGAAGCCCGCTGTGCCTGCAGGGGCCCTCCAGTATTTGTTGGCAGGTGCTGACAAACACATCCCAATTTTTCACATTATTAAAGAGAAAATGCATGTGGCTGCATGCACGTAGGCATCTTCTCTATGTGAATTTGTTGTCAACTTCCATCTTGAAGGTAATGAGAACAACTCCTCCCAAACGTCTCCAGAAAAAAGACTGAGTAGCTTGTACGGGCAGTACTTGTCCAAAGAAACCAGTCCCTCCTGTTGTTATACTTTTATCCTAATGTCACTATTAGCAGGCTGGACATCTTCACCTATAAGAGTGAACAATTCTAATTTAGCCTTCTCAAGGGAAACCAGCAACAGTTGCCCACTTTCCACCTGCTCCCCACTGGCTTATTTCCACCTCAGCAAGTGTTTCTATTAATAGCTAACACTTGGAAATGTGAAGTCCCAAATCTGCTTTCTCACTTCTTACAACTACTCGATGGACAATGGATTAAACAGCCTGTTTGGTCATCTCAAGCATTCTCAAGCTTATTAGAGAAGATAAAGATTTCTGTACAAATGTGTGCATGTGTTCACAAACAAGCTGGTTTCCCACCATTTTATGCAGGACTTCTCAGGTTTGGTCTGTCCATATTTCATACAAAATAAACTTTCTGAATTAGGGATGCAATTTTCTTGCTCTCCCAAATAAATCACCATTCTCAACCAAGAATAAAGTGATTTGTGTGCTTTGGCAATTTCCTTAAAGTCTCACGTTATAGTCAGGCATCAGTACACCAAAACGTGAAAGCCACCATCTTAGATTGAGTGCATCAAGGGTTGATGCAGCAGCAGTGCCCAGGGTTTCCATTTTCACTCTGCAAGAACTACGGAGTCACTGTCTCATGATGGTTTTGGTGATACCTGACCCTATGAAGACAAGGACTTTCAACTCTTTCCTGCCAGAGCTCCTCACAGGTGATGCTAGCTACAGCCATGGCAGCTGGACCAAGGCAGATCACACATGGGCTGTTGGAAGCATCAGTCAAGAGATGAAAATGTCACATACAGTGCATTCCCACAGGAGAAGAGGCCAAGCCATCCATGCACCCTATCCAATCCAATCCTATTGCTTGCTCTGTCCCGGAGCACGAGAATGCCTGTTCCCTGCAGCTGGTGAGAGAGAAAGAACAAAGCAGTCGTGAGGTCTGGGGAAGACAACTCCTCCTTTCTCAGGCTCCCTCAGCCAAGAGGGACCGGAGGCCACATGTGACTCCTCACTCCTCCCCTCCCATGTTCTGGAATCAGAAGGGACTTTTGCCAATCTTTTTTCCCATCCTAATTAAAAGAGAATCGCAGCTTCAAAGGAAAGCCATGCAGTCTGAATTCAGTTCACTGACTGCTGCAATCCTGTTCACAGGTGTGAGTCCGGGTCTACAAGATCTCTGCAGCAAGAGCTCGTATCTTTGATTTAACATCCACAGGCAGCAGATCTAAACTGTACTGATCATCAGAAGAGGAAGTGGAGGACCTTGCTCACACAAGAAAGCAGATAGCACGGGAGGGATCATGGCTGTACCTCCAGTTGGTTGGGAACTGCTGGAAGCAGCAATCCAAGGTGGACCATCTAGTCACAGTGATGAGGGCCATCTCCGTATCCAGCTTCAACAACAATAGGGACTGGATGACTCAGGTTCACCTTCCTTCCCTGGACGATGAGGAATCACTAACTGTGCTACCACGAGGGCCTACTTCCGCCAGGTGACGTGCGGAAACAAACTCTACAA
>NW_009624152.1:7229-7739 GCF_000690535.1 Cariama cristata | reverse complement strand
AACCAGGAGAGATTCAGGAAGCTTCACGTTTTTATGAACTGACAACAGGAAAGTCAGTAGAAAAGTACTATACAAAGCTAAACACTTGCGTGCGTGGTACCTTTGCGCGGACTGAAGGGCACCGGGCAGACCTGCGGCTGGGCTGGGGTCCTCTCTTTTTACCAGCGTTGACACTTCAGTTTTACTGAATACAGCAAACACTTGGGTGCTTGATAGGGAGGATAATGAATGCTTTTAGCGCGTACAAATTTGGCATACGTTGCAATTCCCTACCAGCATGTTCTCCCCCCAAAAATGAAGAAGGAGCCGGGCTGGGCGCCTTATTGGCACCAAGGCCAGCGAGCCCCGTGGGCTGGTACGTGTTGGTACGTGCTGGCCCCAGCACCCTTGTCCCCTCAGGGGTTTTGCCCTGGTCGTCGGCTGCCCTGCTCGGTTTGGCCGCCCGTTGCCTTCGCGGTCCCTAGCCCTCAGCACTCCTCACTTCTTGTGCCCTTCACTCCATCACCAAAC
>NW_009624152.1:2754-7017 GCF_000690535.1 Cariama cristata | reverse complement strand
CTCGGCATCTTGGAGGTGCTCCTACCAGCCCTGGTACCCCCAGGTACCCCCCAAAGCCCCTGTGCCCCCTCCTGCCAGCCGCAGCCCTCTGCAGTCTCCTTCTCCCCCTGACTTCCCCCCACCCATGACTGAACCTCAGGAGGACCCTGCCGGGGTCCTGCCCGACACTTCCACCGGCTCCTTCCCAGCCGTCCCTCTCTGGACCCACCCTGTTGACCGTTTTCCCCTTCTCTCTTCCCAGAAAGGGCGTATTGACGGGGCGGGACGTGATGGAGGGATGGAGGGAGGTGGCGAGCAGAGGTATTGCGTTCGTCCCTGTTTTGCCGAGTTCCACGTAAGGCTGGCTATCGATTCCGTTTACAGCACGCTGCAAGCTCAAGCCGCTCTCCTAACTGCTAACCGGTTCTCCCCTGCCAGCATCGGAGGCTAAATATAAGCCCGCGGAGCTGGCTCTGCGTCTGCGCCCGTATCTGGCAGCGCCTGGCATTCCACCGTGATTTCACCGAGCCGATGCTTTTCACGAACTTGGCAGCTGAAGAGAGCTGCCTCTCCCCAAATAAGCTGTAGGAGTTTCTGAAGGAATAGGAAACAGATTGCTAGTTTTCTCTTCGGTGCAAAGGCCAATGTTGCAATTTGCTTTCGAGTCCCCAAGTTAAATGCTGTGCTCCACCTCTGGGAAGCAAAAAAAGTCATGCCAAAAGTTGTTCAGCTAGTGCTGCTTCTCATCCAATGGTTTGTTTGGTAACACTCTGGCGTTTCTTGAGGAAACTGGTATTTTTAAAAGATTGGCAGTTATTAAACAGCATTTAATGCGTAAGGGAAACTTATGATGAATATGTTAGCATCTGTGCCAGACCAAACATCTGTAGTTTTTAATGGAGTAGGCAACAGGATATCAGAAGTTTAATTTTGCTTTTCAGCTGACACTGCAAATCAGTTATTTTAAATTCAACCAAATTGAAGAATTTAATTTTTTGGTTCTTGGGCTCAAAAATGAATAGCCTTAGTTCAGCAAAGTGTTTCACATGAACTACACATGTGAGTAATCTTGTCCTTAAATCCTCTCCCAGTGGGACTTCGGCGACCAAAGGGACCCCTGCTCTCTCGGTACCTGCTGGGGAAGGAGGTCTCTGGCAACATCTCTCCTGGCTTCAATTTTTGCCATTCAGTGAGCAAACAGCGAGGGCTAAAAAGAAACCTGCCACAACACAGGAATCGTCACGGTAGTGACATACTCAGGCTGTGTGCAGTCATCAATGACTCAGTTATTCTGACTTAATGAGTTACCTTTCGTGAGCTGGGTTACAGTAACCTGCCTTAATTAAAGGGTAAAATAAATTGCAATAAACTATCATGAAGGTGATTAAAACCAAAGCATGAAGTGTTTCAAGCAGTATGTCATATTTAACAGGTGGGGTAAGCAAAAGATGTTCCTGCCTACACTATACACAGCCCGAGTTTAAGAGTGCAACTTGCTAAGCCGTGTTAATTTAATAGTTTAAAATTGTCCCATTGATGCGAAAGCTAAGGATTCAACACCTACAGAGGCTGGTACCCTTCACTATAGCTTGTTTGTTCTTGGAAATGGCTGATGCAGATGTCACAGAAAATGAGACGAATGAAATCGAGTATTACGGAGCACGTTGAATGGAGTATTTTGCAGACATATTGCCTAAATTATCAGAATGAGCTTGTGACTGCACAAACTACTTAAACTATTCAGAAAGTAATTTTTGAAAATATGAAAAAGTCAGTAATTGTAAAACATCGCTGACCAACTTCAGTTAATGCATCTTGGAAGGGCAGCGATGGTCTCAAGATGAACTTAATGAAGAGGAGAAATGGTGCGAGATAAACAAGCTGTAAGTCAGCAAGGACAAGGCAAACTTCTACACCTTGGCTGGAATAACGGATTGTGCAAACAGGGTAGCAAGCGACACGAAGGATCTGTGAGTTACCATGTGCCACCAACCAGATGCCAACCATTTCATACCGCTGAGAGAAAAAATGAATGTCATATGGGGATGTATGAACAGGAGTGCCATATGCAAGATGCGTGAAATCATCCTCCTACTCTACTTGCTGCTGAAAGGCTCAGCCTGAATCCTGCGCCCAGATTTAGGCACCGCACTCCACGGAAGATGTGGAGCAGCCAAAAGCACGAAGATTGCTGGAAGTCTGGTAAGCATAGTCTGAGAAAACCTGGGATGAAAGGGAAGAGGACCGGGCAAGTGAGAGTGGTCCCGAATACGCAAAGAAAAAAAAAAGAAATTGTTTTCCAGACGCAGTGGATAAATAAGGAGGATAGCTGAGTTACAAAAGGGGAATTCAGGTTAGACATGATGCGAATGCCGCAGCGGTAGTGCAGCGGTGTGCAGGGGGAAGCGGCCCGAGGAGCAGACGAAGTGCCAGGCGAGCGGTATCTGTTCGGAAAGATGTGATCGTGTCCTGAGGCCGAGGGCAGGCGATGTCTGCAGAGTGTCCCCCCCCGGCTCCGCAATGCTGACGAAAAGTTAAAGACCCTCAGCTGCTATAAACCGGGGAAACTTCATTAATGATTTATACCAGCAAAGGGGCCTTGCCTGAAATGTGTCCAGTGTAATAATTTTTTCTATCTAATTTTTGCTTTTAGCCATGAGATTATGAGTAATAGCTATGGGACTGCACTGTTAGCCAGAAAGCCTTTAGCTTTCTAAAGGTCAGTTAATCTATGATCTAATCTGATGGTCGCCGAAATTAAGTGGGAGCAGGTCAGCAGGCTGTAAGGGAGAGGGGTTTGTGTCCCTAGCCTTCAGTTACCTTGAATTAAACCATCCTTCGTAAGCAAAACAACACACAGGCATAAAATAAATTTTGAAACGCATGCTGAATCTTGTTGTACTGCAGGGAAAAAAAGGAATCCCTGCCTTTCTAGCTCTCTGCTGGTTTAAAACAGTTCTCATTAAAAATCCAGCATGCCTTCAGTGCCCTCTGTTCACCTGTTGATATTCCTGTCCCTCGGGGGATTTTATGCAGCTGGGGAAGCAGGCAAGATTCACACGAACTTGGCTGCTCTGTCTTGACTTGTGCACAGTGAGAGCTGAGCTGCATTTTTGAAACTTACTGCTTTCAAGAGTGGAATACTTCAACTAAGCAGGACCAAAAAAAAACCCAGAAAGAAAAAAAAAGAAGGAAAAGAAAAGGAGAGTTGGCTATAGAGCTTGGCAGTTAAAGGAGCACTAAAATAGACATGTGAAACTTTTCATAGTTATCTGCAAGTCTTCAAGGATTTCAAGTCTCAGCATAGTTACTATTAGTGAATTAAAGATCTGAAAGGCTGTCCCAGGAAGCAGATGCTTTGATCCCTAAACAGAGCTAACATCTCGTATTTTTGAGCCACTCTCCCCAGGTACTTTCATTTATTTCATACGGCTGGACTTTAGACTGCTCTTCTACTACGCTTGCAACGCACCTGGAAATCCCCTCCTATGTAATATTATCTGTAATATACACTACTTAGTTTGAGGAACTGAATTTCATAATGCGAGCACAGACACAAAAACCCACAAGAGAAACCAAAGACTTAGGTCAGAAAGCTAGCCTTCTCTTGACTCTGACCTTCTCCTGCTGCATTTCCTCTAGATTATGATACAGTTTAATGTTCATGGATGTAATCTGAATATGAGAGCCGGCGTAATGCAGCTGAATTCCCTTTGTCACTGAATATATTCTGTATGTTAACTGGTGGCGCGGTGCACTGAAGCATAGTCTTTAATTAAAGTGCAACAATACCACAGCTACAGTACGGGCAGGGCGTAGGAACCTGGCGCTGGATATAAAAATAGCTGTTTTGTGCCATATCACCGCACGATGTGACGAAGTCCAGGGAGACCCCCTGACACTTGAAACCTGAAGTATGACTGAGCACTGATTTTCAGCTGGGGAAGCTGCGATCCAATCAATGCATGTATTATTCTCCACAAATGAGTAACGGCGTGAACCAGGACATATTAAACACCTACAGCGCACAAAGCTTTTCACACTGGTTATGAACTAAACACAAACAAAGAGGCTGTGAACTCTCCAGAGCTCTCGTTTTGTCTCCCGTGAAGTCCTCCTGCCTATTTGGGTACCACGCACAGCATCCCCACAAACGCCCTGGTGCCGACAGGAGAGAGCACTGATTTCGCGTTGGCAGCAAGCTGACCGCCCTTCTCTCCTCCTCCTTCCTACCCTCGAGGGAAACACAACACAACGAAACCAACCCGCACCCCACAGCCAGCG
>NW_009624152.1:1387-2524 GCF_000690535.1 Cariama cristata | reverse complement strand
CGCCCCGCGGACAGGCGCCCGCCAAGCCGCGGCAGCACCGCTCTGCTCTCCGAAGGAGCCAACGCTCTCTAAATGCCCCTTCGATTTGCCAGCACGGCTGAACCTGTCATTGCGGCACGGGGACCTCTGCGAAGGCTTCCCTCCAACGCTGCCCACCAAAACCAGAATCAAACACCCACGGAGGAGCAGCAGCTGGGCTCCCCCGCTGCACACGAGGCACGGCATTCGCACACCCGTTCCTCGCCGCCGCGAGGGCACCACATCCTACGGCCGGGCGCTACGCCACGCCGGAGCCCCAGGCATGAGTGCAACGTCCCGGCGCGGCACAAACAGTTTAGGAAAAGAGGCCATGTGGGTTTGGCACGGGGCAGTGTTGCGGGGAAGAGGCACCGGGAGCCATGCAGTGATGCTTCTCTGCTTGCCGGGAAATGCGTCAGGGAGGCACAAACACACAAAAGAGAGGAGACAGGAGATAGTTACCTAACATGACGAAGGGGATTCCCAGGAAGGTGGAATTGTATTTCCCACCAGTGAGATTGATGATCCCAGCAGCAGTCAGGGTGGCAAGGGTCACAGTCAGCAATCCCAGCAGGCCAAGCCAGGGTTTGCTGCGGACACAATCCTGCATGGAGCAGCAGAGAATGGCCAAGGTGACCACAAGGACCAAGCTTGTGATCAGGTAGCGTTCTGACACCCTGCTCGTCTTCTGGAAATCCTCCTTCAGCGAAGAAGAAGTGTAAGGATACATTTTGACTTTCCTGTTGGATTTCTGGAAAAGTTCAACAGTGTCACAAAAAATGGATTCCCACTTCTCTGCCACCATGTCATTCAAGGAGTTGATTGCCTGCAAGTAGTAGGTGAGCTGAATGGCTTCTGCAGACTTCACCCGGTCTTTGCTGTGCACAGTAACCCCACCAAGCTGATGCCCGTTATACACTTCCCTGCCATCCTTTAAGTGAGTAATCGGATAAGTGATTGCAAAATTAGTTCGATTAGAAGAACGAGCGGCCTTTAATTCCTCCAGCACATGCACTATGTCGTCCACTATGCATGTCTTGTCATTGTTCAGGATACATATATGGGCAAACGTGTAATTGAAACCAGGTCTTTGAACTTGGATCCTGGTCACAGCA
This sequence comes from Cariama cristata, assembly GCF_000690535.1. Classification (NCBI taxonomy): domain Eukaryota; kingdom Metazoa; phylum Chordata; class Aves; order Cariamiformes; family Cariamidae; genus Cariama; species Cariama cristata. The sequence continues at coordinate 1,391 of NW_009624152.1, read as the reverse complement.
GAGT
>NW_009624152.1:0-1356 GCF_000690535.1 Cariama cristata | reverse complement strand
GAAAGAGAAATCACACACGTTATTCATCAGTTCATCTCGCACAGTAGCAGCCAGAACAACAGCGGCTCCTCACCTCCGTCCCTTTCCTATTTGATCTATGCAACAACAACAACAAAAGTTTTGGTGACTGCAGTATTCATAGCACGCTCATTGCAAAAAAAGGAAACATGCATTAAAATAGCAGTATCATTCCCCTGCCTCCTTTGCCGGTAACTCGGGTGCGTTGTGACTTGCAGCCGTGCCACGTGCACCTGCTGTTTGGCCTCTCTAAATAAGCAAACTCAAAGGGCCCGGACCTCCACTTTCAAGAACGTAAAAGGGAGAGCTACAGCCCGACCGTGTCCGGGGACACTGTTGCGCTCGGGATTGCCAAATTACTCTCTCGTCAGATAAACCTCAGGTACCGCAGGCAGAAGAGCGAGGTGAGCAGGGGTGCCAGCCACCCGGGCGGGATGTGCCGGCAGCGGCCCGCGGCAGGGGACCCGCTGGGAGGAAAGGACAGGCCACAGCCACCTGTCCTCAGTGCAGACAGAATTAAGATAGCTGCCATTAATTAATTTGCCCGCTTTTCCCCTCCCTCTTTCCCCCATCAAATCCTCAGCAAGTCTGAGAGGGGGAAGCAATGGCAGAGTCTGACACTGGTTTTCTGTTTCCCTCTCTGAGAGGTTCTGTCAAAATCAGGGAAGGCCCCCTGATTTTAGGGCCTGCAGGTTATCACCGCTTATGGTTTCGTCTAGCAGCTCTTAGTGCAGCCTCCTTCGCTCGTTGTTTTGCATCCTTCTGAAATGTGCCATGCCTGAGCTCTGACCCAAGGTGCACTCAGTTATTTTTGAGCACCAGAAGGGCAGAAAACCTACCCTCTTTTCTTGAAAAAATACAGAAAACTCTTGCAACCTTTTCTGAATCCGTTTTAGTCAACACAGAAGCAAGAAATCGAGACGATGGCGAGGGAATAGCCCTAAGAGGCTGGGGTTGCAATATTTTTCAAAAGTAAAATACTGAGTTTGCCAACGTTGGGAGCCTTGGCAAAGCGCGAGCTGTTTTTTTGCATGTTTCCCTTGCAAAATGTGCAGGGCTCGCCCCCCACCATCACCACTTAACTCCTTCTGTGCCGCTCTAGTTGTGTAGAGTACCGAGAGCTTCCGTAAAGATGCTGCTGAGGCCAAGACTACGTTACCCACCGCCCGAAGTCCGAGCGGACTTTCCCTGCGGCTGTGATGTCCTTCACGGTGGGTAGCCACGAAGGTCAGGAAGGGGCTCCCTCTGCTCCTTTCCGGGTGGCACAGGGGGTACCCCACAACCCAAACGCCAGGGGCCCCCGCACGCTGCTGCGTAGGTGCTTTGGGTGAGACAGGC
>NW_009624151.1:0-3784 GCF_000690535.1 Cariama cristata | reverse complement strand
GGTTTTTTTTTTTTCTTCTTTTTTCAAAACTCCTGTTTGTGGCCACAAATGCCAGGAGCCGAGTTCAAAGCTACAGCTGTGCAGTTGAGGGGGGGATTTCCAAAATAGGAGGTGACTGCTTGTGGGTGCTGCTTGTCTTGTGTGATGGGACCCAGCTGTCCCTTCACCCCCCCGCCACCTCCCTGCTCCCATCCCCGCATCCCACAGCAGTGACACCCATCCCCTGTGCCCGGCTGGAGTGAAAAGGGCACCTGGGGGGCTTGGGGTAAGGTTTGGGCTTGGATGGAGCTCAGCTGCCCCTGCAGTAAGGCCAGTTTTTCTTTTGTCTCGGGTTTGTGCATTTAAATCATATATTGTTTTGGAGAAGAAAAGAAATGCCCGCTCTCCTGCCTGAGTTTACTGCTGTGTGCTTGGAGGCTGTTAATATGGGAATTAAACAAAGTACGTGTATGTGCGTATATATGCAATTATATCTTTGCAATGTGCAGAATTAAGATATGCACATGGATATAGCTAGTTATAGGTGCATGTGCCTATATATTTGGCATGTGGTTGGGGCGGCAGGGCAGAGCAATGCTTCACGCCCAGCCATCAAGTGCTCTCCTGCCTGCCTTACTCTTCCTCCTCCGTGGCCTTCGTCACCACAACCGGTGGCTTTGAGCAAGGTGATTTCCACCTCCGCGTTCCCAGGCCGGGCGGGGGGCTGTGGGGTCCGTCCGTCTGTCCGTGTGTGAGGCTGTGCCGCTGGAGCCTGCTGCCTCAAGATAAAGTCCAAAGGAAGACCTCTGGCTGTGTCTTAAGCTAACATTTTCTTTTTAATTTTTTTTTTTCCTTACTGTTTCTGCATCAACCCTTGAACATTTGATCTGGTGCCTCTCCTCCCGGGGTGCGGTGGCTTTCTGTAGTGAAAATGAGCTCTCGCCGCCCCTCCTGCCCACCTCAAACAGGATCTGGGGTGGGGGTTTTTTCCCTTCCATTTTCCCTGGGTTTCGGTTGATTTCTTACAACCTCACAGGGCTGAGCTCGCACGTATATTTGGGATTTTTCGGCTACGAACCAAAGCAGAGGATGCACTGCAGCGGTTCTGACTTGCTGGTGAGCGCGACCTGCCCGGCGCAACTGAGGTGCCAGCATCCCATGGCATTCCCAGTGGGCACGCCAGCCCAGAGCCAGTCCCTCCTACCTGACGTGGGTTTTCTCCTCTGCCCTCTTCCTGCCTCAGCTCCCACCCGTGCGGCTGCCATCGCATCCGGGGTGCCTGGTCCGGCACTGATGGGTGCCCAGCTGGCATCCCCTTTCTTCCAAAACAGACTTGCTGTGAGGGTGTCCCAAGCCTTGGCTTCACTGATTTATTCATTTCTGGCAACCATAAGGGGGGGAAATGCCGCTGCATCACCCCTATGGGCAGTTAGCGGTGCCCGGCTGTGTCCCCCCACCCCGGGCAGGTAGGGAGCTGGTGCTGGTCCCGAGCAGTGCTTTGTTGCTCAGCGTCTGGGTTGGGGAGGAGTTGGGAACTTGGTTTGTTGGGTTTGTGGGGGTTTATTTTTGGGTTTTTTTTGTGTTTTGTTTTTTAAAGTGAAAAAAGGGCAGGGCCCACCAAGGAAGGGTGCAGGGCCCTTCCTCGCAGCGCACCCTGGTTTGGGGTGGGCAGATAAGGCTGCAGCATCACGCTTGGCTCTGCTCCCCTGCCAAAGCCCAGCAGAGCATCCTCCTGCTCTGCCTGGCCCTCGCTGGGTGCTTGTCCCTCTTTTTGAGGGGAGCCCCATTGGGATAAAAGCAGCCCGCAGTGCGCAGAAGCTGCTTGAGCCCCCCACATCCCCCTGCCCAGGAGCGGTGCTTGTAGCGAGGAGGAGGAGGAGGGAGAGGTGCTTCCCTCCCCCTCGGCTGGAGAGCTGTGCAGCTGGTGGGGTGTAAATCACACCCGACCTCCCCCCCACACCACCGCCCATCTGCCTGCATGGCTGGTAGCAGCATTGGGGTGATTCTTCATGACAGCTTCAGCCCCCCCTTGTCCCCCTCCTGCATCCCTGGCAGCTCTGGGAGGGTGCCCGCTCCTCCCCGAGGAGCAGAACCCAGGTCTGCCAGTTGGTGATGGAGACCCTTTGGGTCTTGGGGTCTTTCTCTGCAAGAAGGTGTGAACCGGGAGGTAGGTTTGGCTTTGGAAGACCCTGTTGCGGTCTGGTTTTGAGGCAGGGGCAACCACGCTTCAGAACGCTTGGGTGCATCGGGGGGGTCTTTTGGCAGGGATGTGCTCGGTGGGGTACAGCTGGGGATGGCAGTGGGAGTTCACAAGGAAGCAAGTGCTGGGCCATGTTGCACACAGGTATCTCCAGCCCACCTGAAACGCAGTTTTCCATGGAAAAAAACAAACCAGCTGGTTTTGTTTTATCCTGGGCATCGCCACACCGATAATGCCCAGGTGCTTAACACCTTTGCCAGTCTCCTCTGGAGAGAAGGTCCAGACTGGGGCTCCTAAGGCTTGTTTCATCGTTAAAAGCACATTTACTTGCTTGTCCCAGAGCCCTTCAGGGTGTCATGGCACGTCCTGACAGCTTGTCTGTCCTTACCTGCAGTCATCAAGGAGTTTTCAACATGACTTATATAAAGCCTTTGTACTTGGATTGCTCCACCGTGCTGCACAATGACTTCTTTGTCATCCTGCCAGGTAATTAATTTTAACTTTTACTGTTGCTCCAGCGCGGTGCACCGTCCGCCAGGCCCATTTGAAGCTTCCCCCCCTCTACCTTAAGTGTTTTTCAAGCAGTTTGACTTGTTGCTGCTGACCACGGGAGAAACCAGCTGGCCCCGCTGGTGCTCATCTTCTGGAGAAGGAACTGCCGTCGTACCGCTGCCGGGGCCAGGACTGGTGACGAATAAGCCATTAGAAGGCTCAAGTTTTCTCCAGTGGCTTGTTTCTCCGGGCTGGCAGCTGAAGGTCCCCGCAGAGAACATCCTCTGATGAAAATAACAGGCTCTCGCTCCCCGGCCGGTGATTGGCACCACGTGCATCTTGCAGCCAGAGGTGAAAGCCTTGGCTGCATCGTCAGGACAAAAGCCCTCGTGCTCGGGAACATCAGTGCACTGGGATGTGACAATGGTTATTTCTGGAGGGCTGGGCTCTGTGCTAGAAACCAGCTGTTTTTTCCCTTGCGTCCTGTGAGCAAATGTTTGCAACGCCGGCTCCGGGTACCACCACAGCATCCCTGGTGCAGGGGGGGAGCTCACCTCTGGTACCCCCCTGAGATGCTCACAGGGGAACCGGGCATCTCACCAGCACCGCCCGGAGAGGGACCAGGAGGGCTGTGACCCCAGCTGAGTGTCCCGAGCTCAGTGGGGTGGGACAGGCCAGGGTATTGTTTTTCCCAGGTAGGAGGGATGGAGATGGCTGCATGCATAAACATCAGCTGAATTTGCAGGGCTGGGGGTTGTGTGAGCGAGGCTGCGGCAGAGGGGAGCTCCCCTCCGCTCGGGATGGGGATGGTGGCGGGTCAGGGAATATGGAATTGCTGCCTTTGTGTTTAATCTGGTTATAAGGACGGCTATTAGAGATAATGAATTTTGCCTGTCCCCGCCGTTGTAATACAAGAACCCAACTGTCTTTCAGCACCGCGAAGGTCACTCCTCTTTATTTCTGGTTGTAAATTTTGCTGGTTACAGATGTTTGGGGTTGATGGACATGGCTAATTAAGTTTCTCCCGCCAGCCACTTGGCAAGGTGCAGGGGTGCTGGCGTGGGGGCGAGGTCGGAGGGCAGGACCGAAGCCAGGCAGCGCTGCCGGCAGGCC
>NW_009624150.1:0-1790 GCF_000690535.1 Cariama cristata | reverse complement strand
CACACAGTTGCATTTGTGCACACATAATATTACAGAAAGCAGCCGAGCTAGCAGTGTTCAGAACAGGACTTTTAGGTACCTATTTATCTTCCCCCCCTCCATTCCCCTCTCTCCCACCTTCTGACACCAGCCCAGCCCCTTCCCACCCGTCAAGATTTCCCCGAGGCTGCTGCCTGCTAAGATGGGAATGGTTTCACAAGTGTCTCCTGCTTTTAACTTTGCCTTCTGCACTTCACTGTTGCTTCTCCAGAAAGGTCATTGTGCCTCCAAGGCTGGGGTCAGTCCTGATCCCAAATCCAATGTCAGCATCTCGGGGCAGTCTGTGCCACCAAATATGGTCAGCACTGGGGAGAGCCACGGGCAGGCTTGGAGGGGCTTGGAGGGCCCCCCTGTGGGGGGCCTCCTGCCTGCAGAAACCGCCCCAGGCGCTGTGCCTAGCAGGCCTGGGCTGGGCTGCTGAGAGACAGGGGGGTGCTGTGCAGCAGACGCTGCCCCGAGAGGAGGGAAAGCCCCGTGCCCAGGAGAGCTGCGATGCTGTACAGCCCTGCCTGCTTGCCAGGACTCCTGCCTGTCCCTCTGCACAGCCTGGACAGCAGGGAGCCCAGCTGCTCTGCATAAAACAGCATTTTCTGGGTGACTGCTAACTATTTGAGTATAATTTAAGCTAATAGCCTCATACAACATGACACGCTGATTTACTAGACTAGGAAGCATAAGCAGTCACCACAGTGGCAACCCTTTCCTCTGCTGGAAGCCTTTTGCTGAGGGCCTTGTGCGTGCAGCCAGCCCCATGCACAGGGATCCAGCCCGCTTCCTGGCCACAGGGGTCTGCCTGCCACTTGCTGGCGTTCTCTCTCCAGCCCCTTTTCTCTCTAGACTGTGAGACTCACGTCTCCTCCTGCAGAGAGGGCACCTCCAGGGCCTGGTCCTGGGCGGGAGTGCAGGGGGCACCCGGGAGGCAAGGGGGGCCCTGAGCACTGCTGCCACGTCTGCCACCAGTCCCCTGCTCGCAGGCTGACACACGCAGGCTCTCGGTGAGACACCCTGTCCCCCAGCCACCATCCCATGGAGCTGTGCTCTGCAGCAGAGGAGTCCGGCGGTGGAACGGAGACATGGCCTGCACACACCCACCCAGATGGGGCTCCAGAGTCCTGGCCAGCGCGTCCCTGTGGCCTCAGCAGTGGAGGGCACGCAGTGTGCCGCCAGGCCTGTGCCAGAGCAGGAAATCGAGCCTCTTTATAACAGCACTGATAGAAATGGTGGAAAAAAGGTTGCCAGGGAGCTTTGCAAGCCCCTCTGTGGGCTCCAGTGCCCAGATTCTGTCCAGGTCATGCTGTCGGCACCTTTGTTTTTGTGATTGCTTTTCTGGCACTTGCGCAATGATCTGTCTCTCCCCGGCAACAGAAAGACTACACAGCCACTCGCAGCTGAGGCACTGGGGAGCTAAGACCACAAAAATGCCAGGGACCAGCTCCAAGGGGACTCCAGCTCCTCAGGCCTTCTCTGACGTGGACTTCAGCCCAAGCCCTGCCTCCCTCCCCTCCTCTGACCCTGCCACTGTGGCTGCAGCATGCCGGATGGGTAGTTTTCAGGCTTGTGATGTCCTCCAGCAGCTGCTCTTGGAACTGAAACACCTCTCCTGCTGGCCTCAGTCTCTGCTGCTGTTTTCTTGAGCAGATAGACGGGACAGAAAACAGCACACTGTTCCTTTGGGCGTATTGTCAGGTTAGCAGCCTTCCTGTGCCTTATCACGGCACCTAAAAGTGCAGCGCAGGTTACTTGTGTGAAGG
>NW_009624149.1:1931-2139 GCF_000690535.1 Cariama cristata | reverse complement strand
CCTACGCGCCAGCTGCTTTGCACTTCTGAAAGTGCCGGGGCTTGGGAAGTGTTTTCCTTTTCATTCCTGGCCGGAGCGTTTACTGCCACGGCGCTAGCAGTCATAAATTTTGTTACAAACCTCAATGACAGGTGCATTGATATGCACCCTGAGAGCTCCGGCTGCTTTAATAACCGCTCCGCTGGCCGCTCTCACCGCCTCTTATTTA
>NW_009624149.1:0-1682 GCF_000690535.1 Cariama cristata | reverse complement strand
GGGACAAAAAGCCCCATTATCGTGTGCAACGCCTAACGGTTCAGATGAGGTTAACCTTTCTGGAGAGGAGGAAGGGAAATCTGAAACACAGACATGGATACTTTGCGGTTTCCTACCCTCGGTGCCTCCGAGCCCACCTCCCACTGCTCCGCCTCACCCTTTCGATGTCACTTTTTTTTTTTTTTTTTTTTCCTCTCTTTTTCCCCTGGAGGCCGTTTCTGGCCAAACCACCAAGTGTTGAGGCCCTGCTTTGGTGTTACCTACAAAAACATCACCCCGGGCGTTGCAGTCGTGGAAAATCAAACCCTGGAAAGGTCTCTCTCCCTCTCCCTCTTCCTCTCTCTCTTTTTAAGATCTAAAGATGAGCCACCAAACAGTTGAGCATTGTCCGTGTGATTTATGGCCCATAGCCTCTTTTTTAGGTTCAAGCAGAGTTCACAAGCAGTTGGTATTTCAGAAAAGAAATAAGGCTTTTAACAGCTTAACAGCAATATTCTTTCTTAAGATTCTGCGTGTTCTTTTGGGAACTATATTTTACAAGGCACATAGAAGCCTACGCTTAAGGCGGTGTTGTGCTAACAAAAGTCCTCAGTCCAGACCGTTCCAAAAATGTAGATGATAGAAGTGGAAAACGAGAGACATAGTTATTTTGCACAAAAATACTTTCAAGACTCGTCAAGATCATCACAGCGTACTAAAACTCATCTGAATAGCCACCGTCCATTTCCACGGTCACTTTTTTACTAAAATTTTCCAGGGGAGGAAAATAGCTCCTTTCCCATTTTCATCGGCTACGCAGATCGCCCCAAGCTTTTGTTCGGGGAAGAAAAGGAGCCCGGCGGTTTGCAAGAGGGGACAACCGCCGAGAGCGGCCGCGGATGGCAGCTCGCTGAGGTTTTATTCTGAGCTCTGTAGACGTGTTTCCCGGTGAATTTTAGAGAATGGATCAGCGGTACTTGGTGGTACCAATTACTGCGGGAGAAAGAGCAGTGCTCTGCTAGAATTGCTTAAGTATAGGCTGGAGAATGATAATTATCGGACGCTTTTCAAAAATTTCTAGCTACTCTTCTCTGGTATGTTAATAGGCTTAAACCCTGAAGAAATACAATGAACGCTTAAGATACATTGAGTTACAGACTTACGTTGCCAAGTGAGGTATGTGCTAATTTACAAAATTACTAAAGATGTCAGAGAAAACCCCGATCCGACAAGAAAAATAAGAACTGGGAATATTAAAAAGCCGCAACAAAACTGCAGAACAGCTTCTATCTGGCACCAAGCGCAGGGAAGTTTCGGGAGCAGGAAGGGGAAAGGTAACAGCACCCTGCCACAAAACATCTGCCTTAAGGGGACCGTGCCTTCTCGGCCTGAGCAGCCTGATCGGGGGGCGGGGAGGGGAGCGCCCTAAGTTTGCAGACTGGAAAAGGACGAGAAACCCCTAAAGATCATCTTCAATGTCTCAGGTTCTTTCTACTGGGGACAAATAAAAGGGGCGAGAAACGTTGGGTGAGGGAATTTAATTCATCACAGAATTAAAATAAGGGAGCTGACCTGCTACTTCCTTTATAGTGCAAAGTGAAGGGAGTGAATGGCGCCGGTTATACTTTAACTCCAGAGGAATCTGGGGGAAGAAGGAGGCCGGGTTTACAAAGGGGACGGGATTTTTCTGCCTCTGCCCGGCC
>NW_009624148.1:48024-48264 GCF_000690535.1 Cariama cristata | reverse complement strand
CTGCCGCAATTCCCTCCAGCCCAGGCAGGTCAGGATTGGGTCCTTCAAGTCTGTGCAAATGCTTTTAGCCCCACGGCTTTAAATTATGAAAGGTGACATGTGACCTCTGGTTTGTCTCAGGAGACCAGGCACGAGATTTATAAATATTTCAGAAAGCTGGTTCTTGCCCTAAACAAAGGGACTCTGCACATTTTGTGAGGCTGGGTGTGGGGTGGGGAGCGGGAGGACAGCAGAGAGACG
>NW_009624148.1:42217-47943 GCF_000690535.1 Cariama cristata | reverse complement strand
CGTCCCCCAAACTTAACCAGACCCGGGGTTCAGACCTGCCACCTCCGTCACCGATTCTGAACGTTCCCACCAGCACACAGCCGGCTGCCTATTGACCAGCCTTGAGCTCAGGACAGCATCAATGGGAGCAGAGGTGAAACCTCTCTCATCCTGATTTTAGTCCCAATAGCAGTCACATTTTCATATGAGCTTTTACAGCACAAAGCATAAAAGATGTGGACAAGTGGCTGGAGAAGTAGCAAAACACGGAGGTTCAAAAACCTCCAGCTTGCTCCACTGGCATGCTTTCCAGCAGCTTTAATTTCCCCATGAAATTCATAAAATGTTGCTTTCTCAGTCTCTGTTTTTAGATGGGTATTCGAGCAGCGCAGCCACCGTAATGCTGCAGGTGAAGTGCCCTGCACAGATGTGCACACAGGCGCACGGAGGGGACCATTCTTTGTGTACCTTAACATCCCATATTCCTAGGATGATTTCCCTCTTTCACAGCTTGCCTGTTTTATAACAGATTTGATGCAGGAGAAGACAAATTGTCTCACAAAGGAAGGACGACAAATCATCTTGCAGCTCTTAACAGGTTATTTTTTTTTTCCTTTAAAAAGGAAATTTCCATAACAGAGGCGTCCGTCTTCTTACTAGGGATGTCAAACATCAAATGTTGGGACACGATGATTTCAGCCCATTGGCACTAGCTGGGGTCACATACACCACTTCACTACTGCCAGTTGCAAAACACACAAAACCTCCTTGTTCAAATACCAGCCCTTCTAACAACTATGGTTAAACGCGAGATGGGATACTTAACTGCATCTACATGAGCTGACTCCTAAGGCAAAGTCAAAGGTTAGGGGGATAAAATCCACCAAACAAAATGATACACAAAGGGCAGAATGACACTGAAGCCATGGTGCCTCAGGACCAACGGTCAAGACAAGCAGGTTTAGTTTCACAGGACAATACGTGTTTTTTTCTCGGTTCCCAGTAGAGCTCAGGTCTAAGACTCCCCTCCACCAAGCACTAGGTTCCCAAATGAGCAGCTCAGGGTGTGCAGCAGGTTACACATCCCCTCCCCAAGAGCATCCGTACATCTCCCGGAGGGACCCGAGAGGGTCCCGGTCATACCAGGGGGCTGTTCCAGAAGCCCCAGAGCCCAGGTCGGCAGTTTGCCCTCCCACCTGCAGCCTCAGGCCAGAAACACCAGTTTTCCCTAAAAAGTCAGAGCGCTGCATGCTCTGAGAGCTTGTCCTCCACATTAGTGCTACTCTCTTTGTTTCCTAAAACAAAGCCAATACAAAGCAGAACAACATTTCTTCCAGGCTGTGTCTATATAAACTTAAGAATAATTTTTCTCACATCAACACGGTCATCCAAGGTTTGTGCCACACAGCACAGAAGCCATTGGTTTAGTCGTTCCAGGAAGAAGGGCTTTGCTTCCATTCAGGGACTTCTGTCGTGGTGAACGTACTGGATTGACAATCGCAGAGCTCAAATTCCTCCATTAATCTAGTCTCGTGGTGTTTTAATACCCAAAGTACAAAGTGAGCTAAGTTAAAGGCTGGTATCTCACCAACCTTTTTTTTTTTTAATATTAAACTCTTATGTCATATAAGTGAATTAATCTTTTAATACTGGGATTTCCTACTATGTACCCCCCTCTGCTTGCAGCAAGACACACTACGACAAAGCAACTGCAGTTAAGTCCAAGAGTGAGAATGCTGATCCGGAAAATACACAACATCCTGGCTGAATCCAAGGGAAGTGCTCTAATCCAAACCTCACCAGCATCTGGATAATCTGTGTCTTAATTCAGCTTCCCAGGAGGCACTGGTCTGCTCGTGCAAGAACAACAGTGGGTTGGATGCTCTTCTACCAAGCATGAAAGCATGACCTGAGGCCAACAGGACTGTGGAGTCATGGGCTTAATTTCTTGCACTTGGCCGTGGGATTTCAGGCACTGATTCCTGCCCTGAGCCCAGTTCTGCTGCCTTGTGAGTCTGCACTTCCAAACACAAAACATACGACCATAGGTGTGGAGAGACTGTATATATATGTATAAATGTATATACAGGCATCTATGCTAGAGCATGGTGTGTTGGAACTTGACCATATGCTAAAAAAAAAATATACGTAGAGGACATGCACCGTGACCAGCCCTACAGCTGGTACATGGCACACGGGAGCTGGAAGAAGGGAGCCACAACACAGAGATGCAGCCCTAGCTTAAAGCCCCAGTTGCCTGGGTTCCTACAAACCAGGGACATGACAGTAAGATAACTTCCACCACAGGCAAACAGGTTATCTGGTTAAACTAACACCACCGGTAAAGCCTGAAGGCAGGGACCAGTTCACTAACTGGCGACAATCACGATGTTGAGAGGGCTGAGAAAAGTTGGGGAAATTTCCCCAGCTCCTGGAAAGGCTTCTGTGCCTCACGCTGTGGGTGGAACTGCACAGTTTGACACAGTCCCATTACAGTCATCTTCTTCCCTCTAATTTGGCTCATAACGGATGCAAAGTCCTCCTCCGTAATGAAGAACCATTTGCTGAGGTAAAAAGCAGCCTATCTAAAAGCCGACTACTCTCCCCCACCTTTACCCAGTTATAAATCCCCGTTCTGAATTTCAGCTTGCACTTGAGAACACGTCTCTTTTGTCCTGCCTGACTTTACTGCAGGAAAGCCTCCTTTTGCCTCCCATTTCTGCACCGGGTGCCATCTTTAATGATGATGTATGGGTGTCCTTTTCCTCCGCGGTGCCGTGGGGAGGGGGTCAAACATGTGACACCGCCAGCATGTGTATCAACAGCAAATTATAAACCGTGTCAATCCAAGTTAATGCAAAGCTGTAATCCTCTTTAACAAGAGATCAAATCAGTGCCATGAGTTATGTTCATTCTGTAATCTGATAAGAAATAGAGTGAGCCTCTAATAAAAGAGTAATGAGAGCCCTTAATGATGCTGTTAAAAGGTAGCGCCAGTTAAAATATTGCTGTTGTTCCAGCTGATTAGATCACTGTTGCATATTTGTGCAATCTTGTTTTACCTGTCAGAATAACCTGAGTCGTCTTGGGAGATAAAGGTGTTTGGACCAAACATCTGGGTCCTTAAAGAATGTCTCTCCTGCAAGTTACAGTCCTCCAGAGGTGAAATAATGATCTTCATCAAACTTAGCAGTAATTTGATATCATACCTTTATTTAAAGTGTCTGTGTTTAGTCTCTGTTCCACACAAACACATACAGTGCAGAGATCTGAAGACCTATATATCAAAGCTGACAGAGAGGTATAACAAAACCAAAATCCACACACAGATCTTCCCAGAAACACAGACTTTGCCTGACCTTGCCACAACTAGGCTGTCTGCAGGATCCACTCCTGCAGATAGGGCAACTCTGCACGTACTGAATATATGCTCACTTGTCTACGGACCTGCAGGCCTTCAGTGGGAATCTCTGGCCTCAGTTGGCCCATAAAGAAATACATCTACCTAGTACAGGAGCCTTCTGTGAGTGCACAGATGTCTGATCTCCTAAAAGCATGAGGCTGTTCAGAGCTAGGCCAGCAGAAGGTGACTGCACAGAAGATCTGGCTTCAACTACAACTCTAGCCCAGACCTGCTGTGTCACCTTTGGCAAGCCACTGAGGCTCTTGACGTACGGATTTCTGGACCCAAATGCCTTTGGAGATACTGGCTATCATTTCTTTGTGCCTCACTTCCCAACGTGTAAACCAGAGAAGGCTGCCATCTTCCCAACCCAGCTGCACGTGGTGGTACTGAAGGATGATTATCTTAAAGATTACACTATGCTAGATAGTGGAGCAATGGGATCAGTGAAGTACCCTAGGTCATGAAGACGGGAAAAGCGTATTTCAAGGGAGGTCCAAGAAGTGGCACCCACATGATGCCACCCTCAAATCCAGGCAAAATCACAACCCTGTTCTAATACTGGGTAATTCCTGCCCATGACAGCTACCTCCTCCTCTGGACAGCCACCACAGTGTACTTACACTCGAGCTTTTGCCTTCAGGTTCCTTGTCTTAGGGCAGGCCCATTTACATAGCAATGACCTTGGACCGATTAGAAAAACCTTGGCCCAAGAGTACAATAAATGTATTTAAGTCTATAAACATATATCCCAAGATAACCATAAAAATCACTTTCCAGTGTATGTTTTAAAATACTACCAAAGAGGGGTTAAAACTGAGGAGGGCTCGAGGCCACCAGTGTCCCACACATTACAACATAATATATGTGAGCACAAGGTTAAACAGCCATGCCCATGCGTAGGGTGCATGAAAAACTGGCAAGTGGAAGATTAATTGCCTGCACGAATGCTATTATTCCAACCAGCAGCAAGAATAAGAAAGAAAGTGGCAGTGATGTTGACAAAGGCAGCTGTTATACTTGTACGTTTCTTTTCTCAAATTCAGGCTGTAAAACAATTCTGGAGTGGCTGGTCATCCCCTTCTCTATGCAGCGCTCAGGCTGCTTCTCCTCACAGGCATTTGCTCTTTGTTTCCCACAGCCAGTGGCAGTGGCAAGCGATAAACTTGACGTGCCAGATCCCCCGAAGTCCTGGGCATCCCACAGCCGTGACACCACCACGCAGGGACCTTCAAGTGAGTGCTAGCAGTTCATGGCACTATTTTAAGGTCTCTCTGCACGGGTAGAGTAGTGTAAAACGGCTTACATGTACAGGAGAATCAGGCCCCAAACGTATTCCTAGGCTGCATTAGCTAGCTAAACATACAGAAAACAGCAAGGTATTACAGTCATACACAGACTCGGGCCTTCAAAAGCACTTAGAGCAAGCAAAGCAAGACAGCAGTCACAGACGGCTCGCTGCTGCTTTTGCCCCAGTGACAAAGGGCTTGTGCAGTTCATCATGGGGAGTGAGGCCTTGGCACAGCCAAGGAAGAACCAGAACTGGACCACCACTCGCACCTCCCAGACCCTACGCCATCCCCCCAAGCTTCTGCCCATCCACATCTGCACATACAGATTTATTTACTGGCATTTTCCAGGTATCTACCTGCCCCTGTAGCCACTGGTAGAACTTAAGGGGAATGTTCTGCCAGTTCTGTTTCTACAACCGTTTTTTACATACAGCTTACTGACACGCTAAAAATTTCCCACACTACAACACAGAGCGCCCCGTTGTTCAGATGTGTATTTATTTTGGGGTCATGCCTTTTAAGTGCCTGACCAGAAAAAAAAAAAATGGCTCAGAGCACAATCATATCACTGTGAAGTGTATACTTGCATTTTCAATCTAGTAATTCACACCTGCAAACAATAAAATTATCTTCTTCTGTCACAAAGGAAAGCTGTTATCATTACTGCGTCCCTCTCATGCGTACAGGCCTGGACCTTTCTTTTTAATTCAGCTGCAGTTTAAAGCAGATGTTGAATTCTTCTTGCCTTGTCCAGCACGGTTGTGTGCTGCTAGAGAGGTATTACGGCCCATGGCAAGTGCAGGGGCATTTTAAACAGAGATGTGAAGTGACCCCTAGGGAGTGGCTATGATTTAAAAAAAAAAAAAGACAGATAGCAGCAGGTATCTTCATTTTGGGAGAGTTGAACCAAAACATCTATAGAGGCCTGATTTGCAGACACTGGCCACTCCAGTCTTTTGAATATGTTTTATGTCTGGATGCAAACACAAATGGTGTAAACCAAAGGGAGGAAAGGAAGGAAGCTAAGCTAAGCAACACCCAGGTTCTCAGTG
>NW_009624148.1:32777-42201 GCF_000690535.1 Cariama cristata | reverse complement strand
TGAGGAAGGGCTGCTGCAAAGAGGGGGCAAGAATCTGTTCCTAAAGCCCACGCTGAACAGGACGAGAAGCAACAGGCCTAAATTACAGCAGAGGGAAATTTAAGCTCAACATTAGGACTAAACAATGCCAAAGCACGTCCCGGGGGGAGGAAGCTGCAGAGAAACTGCTTAAGGAAGACTGTAATGCCTGCAGTAGGCAAGGGTAAGGCAAATCCTTTGTGTTACAGGTAACCAGCAGGCATTTTGGCAAGCAGCCTCCTGTTTGTGTTATCTGTCTCTTGTCTGAAACAAAAGCTTTCCTATGCCTGTTAAAAAACGCACTACTACTACTACTACTATTACTAAACCACCGTTTTTTACAGGCACTTCTCAAGAGCGGACCTCCGTGGTACAGAAGGGGAAGCAGAGCCACAGAAACACAGAGCGACCCGCTCAAGGTCATCCACGAAGCCACCGGCAGAACTAGGAACAGACCCTGCCCAGCCTGATTCCGGCATTGCCCCATCCCCACGTCCAGGGCTTGCCTGAAAGCCTGATCTTGGTGGAATGGGATACAGCTGCCCACACGCTATGACCCTCAGGCACACTTGCTGGGGTGCGAACGCATCAACCGACAGTCTCACTCTAGACGGCTAAACCAAAATCAGGAGATAAGTGACTAAAATGCCATTAACAGAAAGTATGGCGGGCCTCCAAAGTGACTAATAAACTTAATGTAAGAAACAAGTTCCCGCAGTCAGACAATAAGCAGCAGCAGCTGCTGCCACACGGCTGCCACCAAAGAATCAGTAAAACATGCAAGCGATGTAATAACCCGCTCAATGTGGAGAAAACCCCCAGGAGACATTTTCAGTAAACCAAATGTCAAACACTCTGTCCCTACCACAATGATAACTATGTCGACGCAGCATAACGTAGATAGCATCCTATTAGCTGTAATAGCTTCGGAGGGTCAGCCAGACCCCGTGCAGCTTGTGGTGGACTCAAGGCGCCTCCCGAGAAGCGAGGGGAATAAGGGTTGAGAAGATGGCAGCCAGATGAAGTGTAGCGGAGGCCCAAGAAGGCTATTGTGCAGAACGACTCCACTGTCCCAGCTGTTTCGATGCACTTCACGTTTGCATTGACTTGCTGGAGGATTTTGGCTTACAGAATGCATTTTCTACGCAACTTTTGGAACACAAGTGAGTGCGGTGGACTGTGAAGGAGGAGGCAATGTCACCTCTGGGGACAGCAAACATAGTATAACTCCTAGATTATTAGGATCAATCTCACTATTTTTTTTTTGCCTTCCTCCCCCTCATGCACACCCCACGCAAGCTAAGCTTGCCTTCATCCTGGGGGCAGAACCGGGGTCTGTATGTCTGCCTAACCTGTAGGAGAGTGCAATAGGTAGTATACGCAAAAAATGACAGACACCCTAACCTCATTCGAAATTCTCAAAGCATAAGTAGTAACCAGTCAACTGGACATAATACTAAGATAGAGAAATATTAGAGTCATGCATATTATTAATAAATATGGTATGAACTGGTTCTTCCTATATATACATATGCCACCTGCTAATTACTCTCAGACAAAAAGATGTGGGGAACGAGCAGCACATCCCAGAGCCATTTCTACAGGATGGTACAACTCTAGTAGGAATGTATGCCTGTCCTGCCCCATGTTTTATATGGGGCTATCCAAACCAGCAAAGACACCAATTCCATATAGGCAACGAGGTGTTTGCCAGCTGGGAAGCACAGATAGGTGCTAGCTCAGACCCCGCACATCAGAAACAAAAATGCACTTGATTTATTTGCGAAACAGATCAAAGTGTGTATGTCTGCTCTCACAGTGCCCAAGCCACTCCTGTCCCTCTCTTCCCATGATCCAGCTAAGTAAGTGGAAGAACTGACCACTTTATATGGCTGGAAGCACAGCTTTCACCCTATACATGCTACACATTTACTTTTGTGGCAAGAGGCTCTAGACGGTATTCAGAAATCAGAGCAGTTTTCTCACTTGAAAAAAAGAAAGAGCAAAGAAACTATGAGAAAGATGCATGACGAAACAGCACAGGTTGTCTTATGGACACAAAACGTCTTAGTGCCAGCTTACTGGAGAGCTCTCATCCAGAAGTCAGTGCAATACCCCAAAAGGCAACAGGCTAAGAACAGCAGGTATTTGGTTTCCATTTCGCAAACAGACAAATGACATCTCTCTCTCACAAAGCACAAACATGTTCCACAACGCGGGGAAAAGATGTTTCTCAAGCCTTCTACATCCATTCACTGGAAAAACTATTCCACCTCTTTCCCACAAAAAGCTCAGCATTTTGAGATTTAGTTTAAAAATGTAATACTTAAGAAATATGGGTGCATATGCAGAAAAACTATCTGGCAACTATGCACAAAACTTCATCGATATTTTCTTTACTAATTAGCACATTAAAAATTTAGAGTCTTCCAATAAAATTCTTCACTCTTTAAATAGACATAAATACAAGCAACATTCACGTCTTGAGTGAATCTTGACTCCAGTTATTAACTGATCTATGAAAATGCATACTAAACAGGATTTAAACCAGTTGCCATTTCTGCTAAAAGCCAAGTTCTTTGTAAGTTTTGATTATATCGCAGACACCAGAGAACTCAGGGGTCTATTTCCCAAATAATTCCATAAAACTAGAAGATTTCAAAATTGGAGGAGTTTTAAAGCAGGAATCAAAATCTAAGTACCAAGATTTATGAAAATTTCTTCTTGGTGTCACAGTAATTACAGAGTGAAAGCTCAGCCAGACTGCCTGGACAGATGTGACCAAGACACCCAGGCTATGATGCCAGTGACAAATGGTTAACTGATAAGAAGAAATGGAGGGGGCGACAGACTGAAGAACAGGTCAATATCATGCTGTCATGAAGCCATTTGAGAAACATAATTAATCTATTACTCACCTGGCATCATCATTCATTGTACAGTGGTCAATAGGTGCCATGAAGCTCACCAGCTTGCTATGGACATGATACCTGAATAGTGCAGGAAATAAGCAGGCAGCACATTAGTAACTATTAATGAAAAGGAAACGTTGCTGCTTGAATACAAACATACGAGCCCCTGAAACACAAAGCACTGGCTTTCCTGGTGGCTGGTATCTAATGAGTCACTAGTTGTAGCTGGCAATTTCCTCTCCCTTCCCTCCTCCTCCTTTCTTATAACATGGACACAAGAATAATCAGATGATACAATGAACTGAATAGCAAGCAAATCCTTTTTTATCACAGCTGGAAAGAGGACATACAGCATCCAATAATTGTGTGTGAGTACCTAATCAGACTCCCAGACAGACAACCCTGAAACATCAGACAGAGAAACAAGAACTCGCTTTCAGCCTTCCGTTCAGCTGGCATCTTAATCACCTTCTGGAATTTGTGCCCAAAGAGCCCCACCGCAGGCAGCAGAAGTGTCAGAGCACCAGACTTTCTTGAGCATCCATCTACTATCACTTTTTTCCTTGCTCTGTGGTATCTAGGGCCCTAAAGGATATCAAAATCCCACTCTGCTAGACATACCCATAGTTGGAAAATCTTACCCTGAATAACTTACAAATGAGGCATGTAAAGACAAGCAAAGAAGGAGGCAGGAAAAAGACCTGTGCAAAGAAGAGACGGGGCATATTCAAGGTGATACAGTGCTGCCTGTCTCAGCTTCTGATCCATCAAAATATTTCTGCAAGCTGTACTGCACCTCCAGCTATGGGATCCCCTTCCCGCTTTCCACATCGGGCTAGGAACTTGCAGTAGATTTCATGACTTATATTCAAGGACCTGGCATAAAATTTAAGAGAGTACTGAAAAATTCAGAATGAAAAGGTGGCTTTAAACCCTAGTGTCTAAGGGCAGGGGATTCCAAACCAATGGCTTTTGGTGTACACTACCATGCTGCCTACCCCAGTCTGAAATGTTTTATCCAAGCTGCTGCTATTTTTAGAGCTTGACAAATAGCAGGCAAAAGGATTCACAAGCATTTGCCCAGAATCACCTTTCCACTCTGTCACCTCTGCACTCCCTTTTGTTTGCTTATGCAGGAACATTCCCTCGAGGGGATTTTTTAGCTCACAAGACTATTTCAGAATGGCTCTTCAGGCACAGCACACGCTCACCCTTACACAAGGGCTCCTCTGCACAATCAAGTCTTTGTCACTCGTAATGGAAGCAACTGCCCTGCTCTATCGCTGTAATGATCGAGTCGGGGAACAGCCATAGCTGTGCAGGGCTAGCACTGCAACAAACAACAGGTCAACAGGCTGCACTATGAAATAGTTTGCTTCTAAGACATTAACTGATGGATTCATACAGATCAAAGCTTATACAGCAACAGTCTGCATGGTGGCAAGGGGACTCGGCAATTCAGGTAAATTCTCTGACACGGGTTGTTTGTCCAGAACTAATTACTGTCACATTCTTTAAATCGGGACTTTAGAAATCCCAGTCTAGCAGATAAAAAGTATTTCATTTCATGCACAGAAAGACATCCCATGTTGCAGCAGCGCAAGACCAGAAACCACTGACATGAAAAACAGGCGTGCACACATCACTCCTCCATATCCTCAAGAAAAGGCATGTCCTAGCGAGGGACAGCAGAGTTCCAGGCACCAGGTTTCTTAAGCTTGACTGTGGAGTTTTTGGATGAGCTCACTTCCCCTCTTAGTGCCCCAATTTCCTCGTCTATGAAGGGGACAGTCAAGTGGAAGATCAACTGCTTTTGAAAGCACTTGAAGATCCTCAGAGCCTACAATAAACTAGCCCATTTCATCCAAACATGCTATAATACTGAAGGTTTGCTAAAGGATTGCTAAAAAGTAAGAATTCTGTAGACAGATGAAACTTATTGTTAAATACTTTGCTCTCCAGGATCTCAAAGTCCTTCATGAAATCTAAGCACTGCTGCCTGAATTTTAGAGAAGGAAAAAGAAGAACAGAGGATAAGTGATCTGCTTGGGGCGACACTGAGAAGAACCAATGATTTAGAAACACCCATTTGGGCTCTACTGGACTATTCTGAAAAGATGCTGGAGCTTAACTGCATGTTAATCCTAAACACAGACAATGACACTTTTTTCTTTTATTGATATTTTCCCTGCAGGGCCAGTGCAACTTTTATTTAAAGAAGAAAAAAAGACACCTAAGATCTAAGAGGCAATTGACTTGGCAAGATAGCTGATCTCTCAGGAATGCTGAAGCGCACAGATTGCATACAATGAGAGACTTCCCCATTATTCCTGGAGGTTTACGAGTCTTGACTCAGTTGTGTGATGTTGTCAGTAGTTTTGACTGAATCATGAATATATCCAATTATGTGTGATGCTGACAGAAAAGAATATTGATAGTCAATAATTATAGGCTTTTCAGGCCAACAAAGTAGCTCTTCCCTCTTTCAATAAATTATCTTATGACATCTATCTTAAAAATTGCTATGCCAGGCCTGACCCAGACTGACTCCACTGACTTTCTATCAGATGCCATCTAAACTCACGATTTATAGTTTACTCACAAAAGGATGGTTAATGTTGCGGATTTTTCAGGAAGCGGTGCAGCTTTTCAGCATGCCTCCCTGCCACAAACACCTCCTCCGCTACAAATCATGCAGTCATGCTAAACTCAGGAAGACTAATATATCTGCTCTGCAAAGGGGAAAAAAACCCTATCCTCTCCAGACTGCTTCCCTTTCCATCCTACTGCATGGAAGATTCTTCCACTGGAAACACAACGGGAGAGTTCAACCCAAATTATGATCTAGGAGTCAGGATGCAGAATGCTTTCAAGCTAAAGAAAGCTGCAATGTGACTCACAAAAATAAAGAGAGATTAGACACCAAATTCCAACTGACAGTCAGTGGGAAACAGACATCTACCTCACTGAGGCATTTCTGCACATCTTTCCCAAGACCTGCTATCCATGTTTTAGTCAGCTAAATATATATTGCACAAGAGGCGTTTATCGGTTTTTCACTGGAAATTACAGCCCCAAATCGCTTAGGGACATTTGAACACCTCTCTCCAGCATTTTTGGAGACCAATGAACACTCTTGCCAAGACTGATCTGGGCAATGTTCACAGGCTGCATCCAACCAAGCCCTTATTCTAGGCTCAAAGAACATCAGGATTCCCCAGTGGATGCCCCAGAGCAAGACATCTTGCCCTAAAAGGCATGAATAAGCCTACCAATGCACCCCAGAGCCAACCCAGTGCAGTCAGACTTTATCTGGCAAAATAAGAACTTCTGTTTGCTTGCAGGAGCTGTCACCCACCGGATTCTCCTTCCTTTACTGGCTTTTCTGTCCACTTTCTTTTTTATTTTGCTTCTTAACTTCTGGATGGCCAGCCATTGCCTGAGGAATGCAAAACAACAGTTACACAACTTTTAGAGCCACTAGGAAGATGAGCATTAGGGACACTGGGGTCTGAGGCCCTTCCCAGACCTTCTTCCTACTGCGTTTACACAAGTGAAGGAGAGAACCTCGGGAAAACAAGTACGAAACTTCAAGTGCCTGTGGTACTGCTGCACTCCACAGACAGGGCATTTAAACAGTAAGTGTTGCTCCTCACTCCAGCCACAGTGGGACACGCAGACCAGCCCTGCTGATCCAGATGAGACAGTCGCTGTTCAGTGAGAATATTCGACCTGCAGGGAAATCCAGGGAGGCCACAAGCTTGCCTCCATTTTTTATTCTTTCTTAATTACTGAATTTTTTTTAAGAATCTTTAGAATTAAAAAGAAAACCTTTACAAAATAAAAATGCTAAAATCTGTCAAAAATGTCTTTACAGGTACTGCTTTTTTGCTTCAGTCTTGATTATCAGACTGACTTCTGTTTTGCATATAGAAAGCCCATAACAGAACAGATGGTCTGCCACATCCTAAACAGGTTATGCTAACTTCATGAACAGAATTATCATGATGCAGTAGATGCTCTGAACTTATTTCCTCCCTCAGTTTTGCAAAGTATATTGAAAATTATAAGCAAGCATTTCTCCCCCCCATCTCTGACTTAAACCTGGCAAATCTAGCCAAGAGCCCTATATAATGCTCCAATTATTACTACAAAAAACTACAAAAGAAAGAAAAGCAATAAACACTTTCAGAAAGTGCCATCTGATCCCTGACTGTATTTAGAAGGGAGAGCTCAACTCCTCAAACAAAACTTCACCAAGTCAAAGAAGTTTTCAGCAAGGGAAAACTTCTACTAGTTATAAATATTTCTTTACAAAAACGAGCGTCATCTTACCTGATTTATACAATGAAAACTCGACATCAGGGAAAAAAATCTAGCAAAATCCAATTACTGCAATCTTAATATAATCTTAATTACTGTAATCTATTTTATTGTAAAGTCAGATAAATGTACAATGTAATCACCACTTAAATGTAATTTTGTCTATATCATGTTAAATTATAGTGAATAGCTTTCCATAATATTCCAGACATACACAAAATAAATTTGACACATTGCACTAAAATTTAGGTAATATTTTACAAGGATAAAAGTTATTTCACCATCACAAAATTTCCTAATGCATCTCCCTGCCCTCCCCATGCACATACCCCCATAGCACTTTTTCAGTGGAGAGCCCTACTCCAGCATTTGCAGCTTTCCTCTGCTTTTATGCTTTTCTAAATTATAACCCACCGTTATTTAAATGTACACTGTTCATTAAGTGGTATTTCGAAGATTCTCTATTTTCTAACTATAGAATTAAACAGAGAAATAAGAGCTTCCCTGTATGGAATTATATTTTACTTCTACATGCAGGAAACATTCCCTGATATTGTTTTAATGGTATAATATCTTTTCTTACAGCAGGGAGAGAGCATACACAGGAATTGCTTTAACTGATCTCATGACAGAAGGTTTGCTCCTCTAAAACACTGACAAATCAGAGCTCATAATGAGAAAAGGGCAAGTTTCAGCAGATGAGAAAAGGGCAGTCACTTTCTCTAGTTTCCCCTCACTGGGGTCAGTTAAGACACCCCTCTATGGATTCCCTTTGTGCTGCATGAACCACTAAGAGACAGAAATATCCAAAGTCTGGAACGAGACTTTTACAACTGGGAAGTATATTCAGGGGATCGCCGATAAACCAGGGCACAGCTCAAAGGCTGGCAAACTTGGAGTCAGACAGTGTGATCCATAACTAAGGAATATGCTACGGAGGATGACTTTCCTAACTGATGTCACACTGTTTTAATAATTTGTTATGCAATTTCTTACATCCAGATGCTTTCTCCAGAGTCGTTCAAAATTTTGACCTCGACAATGAACTGGACTGGAAGCCCACAAGTAGTTTTGCACTCCTGGACTGGAATGCAGTGCTGGGGTGAAGCTAGTGATGTTACAGACAACTTCCTCCTTACCTGCCCATTGCTACCTGGTCATTGGGGTCCAATGAAGTGGTTTTACGTTCTATAAGTTCTCGAAGGAGCTAGAAGAAAGACAACAATCCCATTTAAAAGCACAGTAAAAACATGTTAATGCAAACAGGCTCACAAGTTTCTCAGAAGACTTTAAGAAATTAGCTGCCAAGTTCCCAAGGGAACCTGTATGCCTCATTTCTTGAAGCTCACCAGAAAACCCCAAGCTAAGAACCATGGCTTTTTAACTGTTCCTCTGCATGAAAGTTTTCCAAGGGAAAAAGCTGATGGCTATGCTAAAAGTTTAAGTAACTGTAGATCATTCCCCTCTTCCCAAAAGGTCCCCATAGAATACGTGACTGGACCATAACGCTGAAGGTCACTACAAAGAGCTTCTGCATATCATTTCAGATGGATCTAGGCATAGTATAGTCTTCCTTTCAACACATCACGGTTTATTTAGGTGACATGTAGCACCATGTCATTCATCTGAAGAGAATCTAAAAGGTTATGCAGAGCCAGAGGGGCACAGTTTAGCAGCACCATGGTCCAAGCACGAGAAGCCCCACATGGGCAAAGCAAGCTAATGATCTCAAGTCTAAGCAATGGCAAAGGGCTGGAATCCCTGGGGACACAGCAAAGCCTCCTCTGGGATTGTCAGTCGGGCCAACCGTTCGGTAACTGCCCGTCCCAGGAGCCCAGAGCAAGGCATACAGTCCCACAGCGGGAAAACAGGTGACAAACTTGGGAGGGATGTGAGCAGCAGGATGTATTTCAGAGGCTGGTACTGCTCCTTGGGCTTCAGAAGGATAAAAAAGGTCTGAACGTTCACAGGCTATTGTGTACACAACTCCCATGGCCAAGAAATGTAACACAGGCAGATCTGCAGTGAGACCTCTGCCCTACAGGTCTCGCCCCACACTTCGAGTGGGGAGGGCAGGGGGGGACTGAAACACTTCACCAAACAGAAGTCAAGCGTTGCTGAGCAGTAACGCTTGCTCTGAGGAACAGCACAGCAAAGTAATTTTTATAACT
>NW_009624148.1:0-32746 GCF_000690535.1 Cariama cristata | reverse complement strand
ATGCTCAAGCAGGCTTTTCTATTTCTTTTCATGTCCTGAGGGTTGAGTTTTGTCCTTTTTGCTTCCTGCGGCCCAAGAATATCGTGAACAGCCTTTTTGGACTCTTGACCAGTGCTATTTGTTTATCACTACTCACTGTAAATTGTACGTGCTGAGCCTTGGGTATTAGCCAACGTATTAACATGAAGAACAGAAATAAACCCTCCAAAACTGGGGGGCACAGACTGCTTTCTAGATGCTGACATTTCACTCACTAATGAAGTTACTGCCTCAGCTCAGAAACAGACCCACCTGGAAACCAGAGAGTCCAGGCAATTCCACAAAGATGCTAGAGAAAAAAAGGATGAAAGATGCTTTTTCTCCACCCTATACTTTTGCTCAAGTAGGAGAGTTGGACTGCAATGGTGCATCGAGGTACAGTAACAGTCATGGAAAGCAGGGCTTGGGGAGCAGCTGTGGTCCTGGCTATAGTCTTCACCTGCCCCAAGACAGCACGCACAGACAAGGCAAGAGGACAAGAAAGAAGTTCCACATTACCCCCTGCAGCCAGGGATGTGGAGAAGGAAAGACCAGCCCAAGTGAGTCGATGGCATTTCTGAGCACAGCTTAGCTCTTGACTACCACTGTGCTCGGAGAAGCCTGCCCTCAGACGCCTTCCCAGGCACCGATGCTGCCCCACCGAGCGCAGCTGACCCCCAAAGCCATCCTGGGCACAGGGCTATGTGAGAGCCCACTGACTCCCCTAGATTCTGATCACTTAAGTATGCTACTGGAGTGAGGGAAGGAAAAGGCGTGCACCCCACAAAAGAAAAATGCCACAAAGGTAGATGGGTATCATTTTATGACCCTTTTTTATTTTCAAATAAGAGACACTCAAGCAACAGAGATAATATTTATGCCTGTTTGCATCTTTTCTCTCCTTCAAGGCATACATCATATTACAAAAAAAAGAGTGATGCAAGCATAATTAAATACTTGCCATGACTTTTTTTTCTATTTGCTCATTTTTGGAGATTATTACTGCAGCAATTACATTTAAAAATTCCAGGAAGAGAGGATACTGGTTTATTATCACTAGAAAAAAGCAAGCTACTTCTCTGCCCTGTTTATCTGATTGATTCCCAACATCTTTCTGGCACACAATCTATCAGTTTATCTCTCCCACTTCATCACAGTCACTTCTGGCAGCTAAATACAAGATCCAAATCCAGTGTTACACAGACATACGACACAGTAAACCTATGTAACACCGCCACTCTGTAAACAGCTGCCCTTAAGGCTAAGCAGAAATGGGATCTTGGTTTCTAGTCAATATTCTGTCAAAAGCAAGGTGGGAGGGAGGGTTTGAACAGCAGCGAGAAATGGTGCAGCAAGGTTTTAGTGGTTTCTTCCTGTACCGGCAATAAGGTGTGTTTACTGTCTCCTCTTATCTTGCTTGCTTGGCACGATGTACAGAAAAAAACTGCTGAGTAGTAAAGGCAGAGGCTAAGGCACAAGAAGGCAGTAATGCACAGACGTCCTACGCTCCTAGAGAACTAAGCAGCAAGACATTTTCAGCAGGTCTTGCTCCTCCTGTTGTGTCCCCAAATCCACAGACTGGTAGACTAAGGAGTGCTGCCACGACCCTACAGCTATGTCCACGCTGGTTAGAACAAGATGCATTTTTGGGGCAGGTTGCTAACGCTGTACCTGTGAAAGGGGCAGGATCTTGTTGGACAGGATTGCTCTCCTTTTGGCAAGGTAGCATTTCCTGTGATGGCTGTGAAAGGCAAAGAGTTGAACCCTGTGCCACTCAGCAGGGTGACAGGAGAGATCCCACTATTTGCTGGGGGGCATATCCTCTCCTCTGTGTACAGAATTAGCAGGGAAAAGCTTCGTGCAGCAGTAGGAGACGAAACCCTGCACGCAGTCGTCTCCTCTGCACTAACTAGGCCACCAGCCGACCAGCCATCAGTTGAGGCACAGACGGTTCTGTTGACCTTGAGGCTGACAGTGAAAATGTTCTTTCAATGCAGCGTCAACTGCAGGACTGGGGACACTCCTGGGGAGAGGAGAGGGAGACAAAGACGAGGGGGAAGTAAAAAAGAGCAGGGACAAGAGGGAAATTAGGAAATAGAAATAAAAGCTGCGAAGCATCTTATTACATCTAAATAGTGTACCTCTTAAAGCCAAAGTTATAAATCATGCTAACAATGGTTACTAAAATAAAAGTGGATGTAGCCAGAGGCTACCACTGAAAAAGTCAGTCTAGACCTGCCTCGCTGCCTTTGGTCTTTAAGGATTTGATTAGTTTTTCCGCTTTCTAGTTCAGAGTCTTGCATTCAGCCCATGCTCGAGAGCCAGCTAGGGCTCAGGATACAGAATGAATGATAAATTCATTTACTGAATAAAGCAACACTGTTTTCATAGCACAAGACTTAAAACACTTCCGAAGCTGTAATATTTCATTAAGCTTGGCGATTCTGGTTAAAATTTATTAGTCAAAACAGAAAACTCTCATCAGACCCCATATATTCCATTAGGAGTGATATATGGTGTCTCCCAATGTCTAATTATTAACTAGGAAGTGTAAGTAAATCACTATCAGCATTAAGCCCTGATGTGTGAAAGACAGAGTTTGAGTTAGGCAATTTCAGCATCAAAAGGCTTTGATTTGAAACATATCCCTTTTTGCTTTCCCTCCTTCACCTCTTCACATTTTCCCTGAACTTCAAAAAACTAAGCTCAGTCTCCCACATAAGCAAACACAACTGCCCACCTGCAACGAAGTGCAACCAGCAGTGTCCAGCAGTTTGCAACTCAACTACCAACTCTAAGCTGCTCCTACCAAAAGCTGGAACTAGGAGGACAAGCTACGTTCAAAGCAGACAATGGTCAATAGTAAGAAGAAAGCTGCTAATGTCAGTTTTATTTGTCTTTGAAACAAAGCGGTGATGCTTGCCATGAGTGTTCCTGTGCACATATATTTCTGAACTCAACAAAGCTTCATGTTAGGAGTCAAGAAGCACTCAGAAATACTATTAAAACCAACCCAATCAGTTGTCCTAGTCAAAACCAAGGACTACGAACCACATGAGTGAAGAAAAGCACACAGAGCTCGTGTAGTTTGCTGAGGCCCACAAGCCGTGTTTGCGGAGGGCTGGGAGCAGACGGGAACTGGTTCTCTCCCTCCTGCGTCCTGAGCACGCGAGAGCGCTTAAAATCTGCAACTGCTACCAAAGAGCAAGGCAGCGTTCCCACAGAACATGTCTGAAGGCAAAAGCTTCAAAAGCAGTTAGCATTCGCCTACCTTTGCTGACACCAAAATCATTGTTAAAATTTACACTGGAGTCAATGATGTGTGCTTTCTAAAGAATTCACCTTAAAAGGACTTCCTCTCTATGCTAGTTAAAGAGATGCACACAAAGTACATTGTACAAAATCAGAGGGATTTAGAAATGCCACCAGGGTGTTGTTCAAGGGTAATAGAGATTCATTTCTCATTTCAGAGGTCAATTTTCATTTTAGAGGTTAGGTCTCATTTTCATGCACTATCTATCAGTGCTTCTAATACTACAGTTGCTGACCTTTCTGATTTGCAGACCCCTAAGAATTTCCAGTCGAGACAAAGAGCTAAGTACAGCTGAAACAAGCTCCGTGAGAAAAGGCTCACTTTTCTTACACCTCACAGACCAATTCAAATTAATACCTCGCAAGAGCTGATCTACAGTGTTATCACAGGAAACAGTTTAGTTTACAAAGCTTAGACATAAAATCGGAACAAAAGAAACACTTCTTCTCTGATCTTATTAAAATCTTCAGAAGAGCCAGTAAAGGCATGGGTCACTTCTACTACAGTGCATCAAAGCCACCTACTCTGTCTTGCAAGTGGCACTGTTGCCTTTGAATTCACCTAGTCAGGTATGCGAAGGGGTGAGACGCGCTCTCAGCCTGGCCGTTGTGCTGGCTGCTGTACGAGGAAGCCACAAGAGTTCTTTTGGGCTCCCTGCGCCAACAGTAATATCAAACAAGGGTCTGACAATGTTCATTTTAAAACAACTGTGCAGAACAATGGAAAAGCAGAATCTCACAGCGCTTCTGCCATCTTAGTCGCTCGCTGAAAGCAACAGAAACAGAAAAAGATTCGACTATGCATGGATTCTGAAAGAATGAAAAAAATGTGAGAAACCCAGACTTGAGGTTTCCCAGCAGCCCCTTACCTTTACTAGAACAGTCTTGTTACTCCTTGGCTAAAAAAATACTCACTTTATTAGTGAGCAACGCTAAAATATTTGCAAATTGCTTATATGGACTGTTCTAGCTAAATGTGTATTTGTTACCAGAGACAGTAAACAAACAATTATTGTGGTGTGAAGGTCTACTAACTGCGCTCTGCTATCTTTTAACACAGAATCCTTTCAAAAGCTCAGGCAAATTGCCTTCATCCTGTCTCACAGAGCTGCAACACGACATGTCACATTGAGAAAGTGTGTTACTGTTAAGTTATCCTTTAACAGTTTAAAAAGCCGTTATTTTTTAACAAAATCACTGTAGGAAACAAAAAGAGAGAAGCTAAGTACAACTTGTCCAGTCCAAGTAAAGAAGTAAGACTACAAACACCACACGCTTTTCCTCTTTCCTGGTGAGAATGCAAAGTCACTCCTGAACAGAAAGTTGACAAAGCTGCATTTTATTAATGTAATTTCAATACTTTCTAATGTAATTTTTTTCCCCTTTAGTCTTTGGAGAGACATAGTAAATCACAAGAATTTTTCCTTCTTTTTCATATTTACGTACCTTACAATTATTTAAAACAGCATAAATTACGAAAAGCTTGCTTTTAGTCCAGGACTCAGTAAGCATATACTTTACACTGCATTCTGCCCAGACGTAGAGACAAGCTGTTTCTTCTCCTCCTTCAAGCTCCCACACAGTAGTAGTGTAACACCATTTGGAGTTCCAGCAACACCAGCGAAAATTCAGACTGCAGTTCAAACATTATTTTTAAATCCCGTCAAAACACTTTTTAAAAAATGTAATTTTCTGCAATCTATTTATAAAGTACAAACCTAAACTCCAAGATGAAATCACTAGTCTCTTTTAAAAAACCATTTTATTAAAATTCAGTTTTGTATAAAATAGGCATTGACTATTTTCTAATAATCCATTAAGAGAAGTTTCAAATCGAGTTTTAAAACGTGTTATTAACCATCTACCCAGCCATTTGAAAGATACATGCCTGTGATAAGAGTATTGTATTGCCATTAACCTGTGGGATGGTTCGAGACATCTCTTATTCACACAAAACTCTAAATGCATCTAATTAAAGCCACAAGATCAGCTGTCCATATTAATCACTCACCAGTTTAATTAAGGTAAACCAGCTTGTCAGAAAGCCAGTCTTCTCTCTCATCTTCACCATTATCGACTTTTAATAGTTCACTGGATTAGTAATTACTTGTTTATGGCATTATCAAATACCTGGGAGAGAAAACCACAGTACACACCCAGGAAACTGCTTTAGGCTGACTCTTGCTTGGGACACGAGGAGGAATTCACCTCATCAGGTAAACTTTTCTAAAAAGCCATACAGTGTGATTTAGACACAAGTACAACTCGGAAGAGAAATAAATTGAGCTAGAAGTGTCTTAACCAGAGATTATGACTTCTGTGGTTACTCAGATTAATGCAGGCATTCTGAACACTAAGCTAGGAAAAAGGAAGTAAGTGAGATCTCTTGCTCACTTGTAAAAAACACACCTTTCACACAGAGTGTGCAGGAGTGGGTAGGCACATACTGGTCCACTCCACAAGGGATAACAACAAAGAAAATTACAAGGCGTACAATGAAACAACATTTCTACAGGATCAACTCTTTTCCTAATTAGCGTACAGATACAAGGAAGGGAGCAAGCCTCTTCCTCACTACTCAAGCATGCTCACCTTGGGAGTAAATCCCAGACAGTAACAGTTCATTTCAACACAAAGCAGTGGTTGAGGGATGACAGTTCTCTCCAACCTACTGGCAGTCCTGCCTGGCAAACTGCTGCCACCTCTCTTTGAAGACTTTAGTGTTTTGTTGAATGTTCCCCATCCACTTTGGCTCTGCTCAGCTCCTGAAGTTGTGGTGATCACAGACAAGACTGATGATTGTGGGTTGTTATAAAATGCAATGACATACAACATAACCAAAATCAGGGGGAGGACAGAGCAGGACAGTGGAGATAAAAAGGGATTATGTATATTCCTAATTCTCCTTAGGCATACCTGCTGCCATCAGTGATGAACATTTGTTCTGGGAAGAGCTGCTACCACTGGAACGGTTAGCATATGAACTTTCCTGCTGGAAATAAACCGATTTCCACTCTCTCCTTTACTAGAGGAGTTATTTCAACCTAATAATAAAATCTCCACTGTAGCATGTCAGACCAGCAGCTCTCTGGTAGCAGGTTGGAATTTTAAGTCTTAATGCTGCAATTTCAGCTGTAATGAATTCTACATAAATATGACTTCTATAACTAAAAAGCCTTTTTCTTTCCTTAAAACCATGTAGGAACAAGGGTTTAGAAGAAAAGGAAATGGGGTCTAGCCTCTCATGGCTGTCAGTAACGAGGATCCTTCTGAAACACTTTTAACTATTCCCACCCAGGGCAACCTAAATAAAAATGTTTCACTTGCATTATTCAGCTCGGCTTTACATGATCGTTCAACATGGGCCACCACAATAAAAATTATAACTGCTTATAAAACAAGTGAAGAATATGAGAAAAGGATAAGTGGAATGAACAGACAGAACAGAGTTAAATCCTGAATCGTCATACAATTCCACCAGCCCCACATGGTGAATTCCACTGAATACCAAGACGTGGACAAGAAAATTGTTTCTCCAGAGGAAAAACAGATTCATTAAAGAGTTTTGTATTATAACCTATAACAAAACAGTATAGCTACTTATTCTGTTATCATTAACTTGTGCACATTCATCAGACCTCATTCATTTTTACTTGGTTAATCTCACATGGCAATATACAGGATGTTGGTTTCCAATGTCCTTCTTTATCTGAATGTTTACCTTTAATAAACCATAAGCAGTCATCAAAATAAACTAATCATTATAAAATGTTACTTAGAAAAATGAAAGCGGTACTAAAAAAAGTCTGGATCTAAATTTAAATACAAAGAAAAAAGCACCCATTTAAATGTACACATTTACTTTGCAATAAGTATTACGCACAGAGGTCAGAGTTTCTGAGCAACCTCAGCGCCAACAACCAGAGACACTGCTGCCGATTACTCCTGAAGAACCAGTTCCCTTTCTACATTTTATTTATACATGTACATCCACACACACGCGTGCACACAAAAGCTCTGCACAGTTATGACCCATCTGAAAGAAAACACGTTCACTGTATTGTCAGCGCTCTATTGTAATGCACTCTACCCTTGCTGAATGCAATGTTCAGCTTCAGCTTACCACGCTGACAAATAAAGGAAAGCACTTTATGAAACCAATTTAATTGGGAGGTGACAGAAAACATACAGCCATTTTCTTTAGCCTTATCACTGAATTGGCTTCAGCTCCAATCTCTGCCAAATCCCACTCGACAGAAGACATTAACCAGGTCAGCGGAACAGGTGCTGCGCCGTGTCTGGCAAGGGGCTGGCATCCCCACAATTACTTGCACACAATGAAGCAGTAATCTTTACAGATCATCTCTCCCAAGAAGCATATTGGGGATGGGAGGAGAGGAGAAGGGAGGGAGGGAGGGATATAAAAAAAAACAAGCAAGAAAGGAAAATGAATGTGTAGCTGCCTCGCAGCTCAGCAGATGTCTGTGCGTGATGTACGAGGCTAGGATAAGCTGTCGTAGCTCGCTGCCAAAGAGTGGTAAGTGATTAAAGCCTCCACCGGGCTAAGTACCATATTTAGAGTCTATGGGGTTTCAAAAGTTGCACCCATTCCTTGCTGTGCTGCCAGATGTTGCTGGCTGGTCCTGCTCCTAATTCACTGTGCATGGGAGGCAGCAGTTGGTACAGCAAGGAATGCAATCTGGAACGTTTCTGGAGGTGCTGTACATTAAACTGGTGTCACCCATCCTTCACCTCTACCGAATGCTGAAACAACTCCAATTTGCTGCCACTTCCCTCTTGGGAAATGGCCAAGATACAGTTGTGCCTGGCAGACCCATTTGTTTTACTCAGGTGATTCTCTTCCCACAATGACCTCTATTAGTTTAAGTTTTAATTTAGATTAACCCCAGCACCCCAATTAACCAGTGAGGGGAAAAGCTAAGCTGTGACTAGTCATATTTCTGAAATCACGATTTATCGAAGTTAAAGTTATTAGACGGAAAGACGGGCCGTTCATCTATTGCTATTTTTCTTTTAAAAATTTAACATTTCAAAGCCAATAAGCACCTTCTCTGCACAGGTCCATGGGCTGTCAATCACAGCTACTTCTCCTCAACCACTTCACAACTTTGTTATACTAACTTAATTTGTTCTGTGTTCTTAGGGTCCACTTGGCCCCCAAAGCTGCGCTTCTTGTCCACTTGGACCCCAAATTCCACCTCAGTATTATCTCATTGCCTTACAGATTTGGCCTCTTCAACCACTGCTGCCAAGACAGACACTCTCCGATCGCCATTTCAGAGCCTACACAGATGAACCTGGCATCTTCACTTGCCCAAGAGATGCTGCTCAATTCACACCAATGCTAGCAGAGATGCTCTTACAATGAATACACAGCCTGGTGAGGAGCTAGCTTGGAATACAGTCCTGGCTCTGAGGCAGGCTGCCCTGAGTAGGTCCCTCACAAATATTAAATATTCAAATTGTCCTAATTCTGCATTAGGTGAGGTCTACTGCAAAAATTTTCTTGGGACACCACAGTACTAGGGTTCGAAGTATGCTGAAAACCTTCTTGGAGGGGGAACTGCAAAAATTTTCTTGGGACACCACAGCACTAGGGTTCGAAGCATGCTGAAAACCTTCTTGGAGGGGAAAAAAAAGGCAACATTCTCTGCATTTCTCTGCATGTTCTCTGCATTTCCTATCTGTAAAACACAGATAGGAATTACCAAGTTAATACTTCTTTTTATTCACCTTTAGTCCTGGCTCTGTACATGAACCCCCAACTTTTTAAAGTATTCAAATGTTTCTGGTTAAATCAGTTATCAGAGCACAGTCTCATCGCAACAGCTCTCTTCCACTGGCCTAACACGTTACTAGCCACTCTTAATAACTATTCAGATCAGAAATTTCTGCCTTTCTAATGATATAATGATATTTGTTTAGTCCTGAAGCTAAAGCTCTCTGTAGATCATCAGAGCAAAACTAGTTTTTTGTGCATTGGTGAAGGACTTAAGACTGAATCATACTCCTCAATATACGGCAATTTCAGTATTTCATGAAGTGGGCACTGTTATTTATGGAATAAATTAAAACCACAAGGTTTCCCTAAGCTGCAGCCTCCACACACCGGGTGCTGATTCCTCGTTTCTAAGAATTTTGCAAATAAAAAGAATAACTGGCCTAAATCCAAGCTGGCACAACTCCAAGAAAAGTGCTAGAGAAGCCCAGTAGGTGGATGAGATGATTTAGGTTGAGGTAAGAGTAACTTAGGTGCTTTTGAGGGCCTGCTAGAATCGTTTTTCATAATGGGACTCTACCCACAGAGAACAGCCACCTTTACAGAATTCAGTAATTTTTCTCTTGTGTAGCAATGTTCACCAGCGAGAACAACAGGCATCAACTTTATCCTGCAGCCCTGACTCACCCAAGTACAGCAGTGCCAGTAACAGCAGTTAAGTTTACATCCACAAAGCAAGCTGAAGCTTACACAGCCCTATATCAAAAGTTGTGAGCAGAGTCCTCTGAGGCATCTACAGAGATTTCAGATGTTAAAACAGGTAACTTGAGTTTCACGGGTAAGAAAAATTTAGAGCACAGAACCAACCGCGTTAGCTCTGCAAGCATTAAAAACTGAGCCATAATTGCAACACAGATTTACCATCACCTACCTGGTGATAAAAGTCATCATCATCAAATATCTCCTCATCTATGTCCTTCAGGTGCCTGTTGGAATCTGACTGAGGGAGGACTTCCTAGAAGCACAAAAGAAATACTGAAAGCTCATACGTGCGTATTCCTGTCCCTAACTCTGATGACATCACGTGCAGCAGCTTGTAAACACACTTGAAGATACGAAGGAATGGAAAAAATCCCAACATAACAAGCTTTTAAGGACTAGGAATACATTCAATGGCAAGGCAGAAACGCTGCCAATGTCAAAATAGATTTATAATACCTTTACTGGGAAATAAATAGGACTATGCAAAGTCTTTCTGGCAAAGTACTGCAGATATTTTTAATGTAATGGCAAAAATATATCTTGCAAGTGCAGTAATTCTACATGATCTCTCAGAATTGAGTATTTATTCATTCTTAAATACTAAATTAATAACAGACTTACTACTACCATATTCCGTAGGTCATATGCAGTATGATTTTAGAAGTGACTTTCTGGGTTAAAGAGTCTAAACTCCAGAGTAAAAACAAAGTTTTGCAGCCGCTACCTCAAAAAGCAGATTTAGCGAGCATCACTTCCTACAGCACAGGAGGGGCACAATCACAGACCAAACCTTGTCTTCCTCTGTCAAGAACTGGCACAGCAGACAATGCAAATACCATAAAACTGGAACTGAGATGTCTACATCTTTTTTTTAGCCATTACATAATAGGAATCAACATTGATATATCTCCTTCATAAATCTCTCACCAACAAGAATATTACCTGTTAAAGGCTCTAGCTAATTGTTTTGCAGAGAGTTTCACTGCTGCTACGGGATGAGTTATATAAACAAAATACCCTTACCGAATTTTCAGGCAAAGATTCAGGGACCGGATGAGATTCCTGTTCCTGCTTTCCCAGCACCGTATACACTGATCGCTTGGTCTGTGTCCGCCGTAGCAATCTCTCTTTGTCCATCATAATATGATCAATCTGAGTCAAGACTGAACGCTCAAAGGCACCGAAACCCTGCAACAACATTAACTAGTGTCAGATAATGCAGAAAGCTTTTCCTCAAGGCAGCAATGTTCCTCTATCTTTCCATGTCAGTGGATAAGCAGACAGCATTCCAAGAGGAGGGGGTTTGGGTTTCGTTGCAGGGATTTCTGCTAGGATTTTTTTATATGCTTCTCCCTCTCTCTCCCTTCCCAACCTGAGACAACCTGGCACTTGGCTTAATAAAATGCCTTTGCTGTTCTGGTTCAGATGAACTTCTCAATGATTAATACTAACTCACGGATGTTAGGAGACCCTGGATCGTCAGGTGAAATGATTACCCACTGTATTAAAGTGTACACTTCATGAAGGAGGAGAGCCACAGAAGCCCCTAGTTCTGTTATAAAGCACAAACAGCTCGTTGATCAGCAGTAGTGGCATTTTCACAGAGCTTGCTTGCTGCTGGAGACTGGCTATGATGAGATGTCTGGTTGGGAGAACACCAATGCTATCCAAGGGTTTTTCCCAAAACTTGGGAAACCACTTGCCCCTTAAAAAATTTTCCCTGCTCAAAACAAAAGAGGGCAGCTTATGCCTTTGAAATTTGAGGGCTGAGCTTCTTTCCAAACTCCTTTAAGGTTGGGGAAAAACATGTACCTGTGTATTTAATTCTTACTGTTGTAACTCTCGGCTTAACTCGGAACATCCATGATATGCAACTTTCAAATCAACTTGTTCCACAAATCTTTGCTAAACAATAAGCCTATCAGCACACATAAACAAAGACTTGCCTTTCCCATTTTGCCAGATGCCAGCTTTGTCTTGTCATGCCACTTCTGCAAGACGTCGTTCCGATACGTCCTGAAGTCAGCATACCGCTTGGCTATGAATTCTGGGTAGTCCTCCATCTTTAGCTTTCGTTTGGGGAGGCTCCTCCTCTTCTCCTGAGCCTTATCCCCTTGCTCTTCATCGCTACTGCTAGGGATTTCATCATCACTAGAACAAAAACACGTAGACTAAACACTCTACACCTCTAAGGCAACATGTGTGAATTCTTAAAGGCCCCTCCACTACCAACCATGCTTTTTCCACACCATGGTGATATTTATGGCAAAAGACCCATGGTTTAGCCCCTCCTCCGTTATCAGAAGGATTACAAACCAGACTTCCCACACTGTCAGAAGGAATTCAAATGGTCACTTGTCCAGAGTGTCTGTCACCCGGACACAGCAGCACTGGAGAGAACAGCCAAGAGTGAGTATGGTCAGGAAGGCTGTGCCTTGTCCTGTTCGTTGGAGACCGAAAGAGTCAGAAAGGTCTTGTCTTATTTTGTATTTACCTCTCAGTTTTTGATTGCTTTCCATCTACCAGATGCCTCGTGCCTGGGTATTGATAAAGCAGCTCATCCTGAAGGTCCACTAATACTTTCAGCAATGCCTCCAGGGCTTTACAACCTGCAGAATAAGAGACACAAGTGACAATTTCCCACTGATCCTTGCTTCTGGTGAAGACTTAGCTTTGCAGTGCTTAGTTTCTCATCTTGAATCTAAATTTCTGCCACAGCTACTGCATGTCCCATTAACTGTTTTTCTCTAATCAGTTAGAGATGTGTTTTTATCTTCAAACTGATTTATAGCTGTTAATGTCAAACACCACCACGCTGGGAAAGAACACTTCTTTCCTAAAAAGGGAGGAAAGGAGGCAGGACTGCCTTCTAAACATCTGCCTGGCTGCACATCGGGAGTATACCGATCTAATGTTTCATCGACAAGACATTCAGACTGCAGAGCCTAAAGGATGAACATATTAAAGAAGCAAGTACTGTGTGCGGAAGTGTCTGATGACACATGCATATGACAACAACCTTTTTTGCCAACTCACTGATTTCTCTCCTGTGTTCAGTTCTGCAGTAGAGCCCAGCTTCAGTTCAATAATATGAAGCAACACAAGGGGAAATGTATATATGTATATCCCATCTAAACTTGACGTCTGACTTTTTCTTGTACGTAATGTGCACGTTATAGGGAGCAGAAGGAGGGAAGGCAAGAAGAAAAACCAAACTCCTGCAGGGCTCTGACTACCGCTGGTTTCTATGCTGCTGTGCTCACCATGCAGCAGGTATAAGAAATTAGCTTGTAAGTAAAATTACAGGTAGCAAGATCTGATCTATGGGGGAAACTTAAAACAATGACCTGGCAAGTTTAATCAGAAGATTCTGATCAGAAAAGCAGAACTCCAGGCCCACAGTTCCTTAGAAAGGGAGAAAGTGAAGAAAAGACTGAGGTGGAGAGGTGTACAAGATGATCAATACATGATGTGAAGGTTAGTTTTACAGGGACAAGTAGTTGCTTTCCAGGGCACTTGCAGACACAAATCCTGAATGTAGATCTGATGCTGTGTATCGAAAGGCTTTCGTAGCTGATAATTCTCCTGTATCTACCCAGACAAAACGATCTCTGTTCCAATGATCTTATGTTCTCCAAGGACACACGGTTGCAGCTGACTGTGGGAAGGGTTAACTGCACACTGCTGCAGCATCTGTTCTTTAAAAATAGTTCTTCTGTGGCAACTAACAAGCCTCCCTGCCGAACACTCTGATATAAAACAAGTGTTTGTCTAGGCCTACACAAACTCTTTGTGCATTGCTACACATCAATCACAGGGGCAGCTCTTACAGGTAAAACACCTAGCATGCTTCTATCCAAAAACCTAAACTGAACTTTACACAGATTAATTTCTATTTACCTGACACTGGTGTATTGCCTTCACCTTTACAAAGAAAGGAGGACAAAAGGCACCGCTTGGAGAAACGTGGCACACCACTTCAGGATCTGTTCACGCAGGCTTGGTTTCCCTCCCCACACACCCAGACCAAGCATCC
Organism: Cariama cristata; assembly: GCF_000690535.1. Lineage (NCBI taxonomy): Eukaryota > Metazoa > Chordata > Aves > Cariamiformes > Cariamidae > Cariama > Cariama cristata. The sequence continues at coordinate 18,878 of NW_009624148.1, read as the reverse complement.
TCACAGGGCAGCCGTGACGCTGGCTGTCAGCGCGCGTGGATTTGTCCGGAGGGCAGGAGGAGCACTGCGGTGGTGGGACAGTCCCCAGAGCTTCACCAGGTACCTCCTCTGCCAGTTCCTCCACTGGCGTGAAGTCAGTGGAGCTGCTTTGCTTACCTCCCAAACCTCTTTGTTCCTTTCTTTGTAGTTAGCATAAAAGAATGGAGAGAACTTTTCATCACTCCATTTTTTTCTTTATTTCTTTTTTTTAATGGAGGACACAGAGATCATGGGTAGAGCGAACAGCAAATCTTCATCAGCCAGACAGAGACAGTGCAAGCAGAAATCAGCCCAGACGTTCAGAGGTCTCAATCTCCTGCATGTTACCACTGTGATATTGCTCAGTTGTCACCGTCTTCAGATAAATTACAGCCTGACCTCAGTAACAGGAATGTCAAGGAGAAGATGCTTTAAGATTTTTGTTGCAGATCAGCTGTTGGCCTCATCCTCTCCTGGCCCGCAGCTCATTATAGATACGTTCTGACAAGTCTTCTATACAAACCTATTAACGGATTAGGTTTGCAATACTTGTAAAACAGTCGTGTGTTAGCATCAAAACAATTCCAAGAGACAAACAGACAAAAGCCCTTAAAAATGCATTTGTTGTATGTGTCTGCAGCTAAAGCATCACTTGCAAAAGCTAAGTGCCCCCACCCTAGCCTGAGCGCACAGCTTACAACAGCAAAATCTTTTCCACTGCCTGCAACACAGCTAAATGTCCCCAGAGCTTCTGAAACTGTTTATTTTCTACCCGCTGCCTATCCTCCAGCAGCAGTGCTAATGCACCCCAGGCGGCTTTGATCCTGTCAATTACAACTGGAGTAGCACTCCAGCTCTTCTGGGGTAGATCGGGGCCACGGCAAGCTGGCAAGGAATAAAGACAGGCTCAAGCTCCCCCAGGCTATGAGACATGGACCCCAACAGAAGTGGGGATGGGGAGCAATTTTATTTGAAGTAAAGGGGATGAAGAGGGCAGGGAAGACAATGACCGTGCGTCTAACCAGGTGGGAGGGCTAATTATTCCAGACAGTGGCTTCATCATGAGCCTCTTACAGCGGGGTAATTTCCGTGTTTTCAGTTCTTGTGTATTTAATAGCATTATTGGAATGCATTCTCATTGTTACTGTTGGGTGCTTAAGTGTGCTGTAAACTCAACTTCAGAAGCCAAGTGTCACCCTCCCCTGCCTTCTTCCCATCCAGCCCTGCCCTATCCATTTCACGTTTAATTCCAGAAGGGACTGTTTTCTCCCAGCCTCCTCTCTCTCTTCATCTTCTCTCCCCTCTAATGCCCTCATCTGCCTTTATACCGTCTGCTTTAGGGGAAAGAATGAATCCATTTGTGAATGAAGGCAGCATAAAACAAAACTGTTTCACAGATGCAAACTGTGGCATTTCGAAAGCAGGTCGGACGCTAACCTTCCTGCTCTCCTACACCGCCCAGCATTTTTTTTTTTTAAATGGTGCTCCTTGTCTGAAACAGACAGTTAAACAGAAGAGAGTCACAAACACAGAGTTTACAAGCACGCCAGTAATGCACGCCAGTTGCCTTAATGTACAGGCAACCAGCTAGCAGCTTTCACACATGATAACCATCAGGTTTGTACCTCCTGCTCCCTTCCCTGCTCTGTTCACAGAACAAAGCCAGCAATACCTCTAAAAGCACTGGTATATATATATAGTAAGTCAGTATATATATATAGAGAGAGAGAGTAAGTCAGTAGTATACTATAGTATAGTAATACAGTAATCCGTACCAGGCAGCAGAGACCTCCCACTGCCATGAGCTGTGTTAGGTCCTAGGCAGTCCCTGATGCTTTTCAGTTTCTAAAGCCTTCAGGACCAAGAAGGTACCAACACTAAGGCACCACAAACCAGCCAAGCCTGAAACAGTGCTGTTAAAGCTGTATGACCACCTTCCCACCACTCATTCACCAGCTGGAAGATCCTGATGCCAGCAGCTTATTCCCAGAGCTACTTACACTAACTCTGCCATCAGTACCACTTCTGGGTGTTGCTCTGGTGTGTTCAGCCAACTACTGCTGCTTAAATGGCCCCAGCTGCCCCATCCCAGTCCAGGGCACCAGGCAGTGCTCAGTGACTGCAGGCACAGCACTGCGAAAGCAGCTCCCGACCTGACTTTGCAGGCATAGCCTACCGCCCCAGTTAACCCAGTCTGTGCCTTTCCCATCCCTTCTCTCCTACTCTCAGCTGGCAGCTTTGCTGCATCTCTCTTACAACCTGCACTGCAATGTGCTAGGGTAAATATTCCATCTTGTACCGACATCAGTGTCACAACTGACACCTTTAACACCAGGCCATATGTCATCAGTGAGAAAAACCTCAAAACTATCTCCTTTTCCAGGAGTTAATTCTGCATGTCCAACCTGTGTTTTTTGGTTCAGCACTGCCCTAAAACCAAAAGAAGCTACATCCCTTTATGACGTTTCAGTATGGGCAACTGAATCTCCAAAACACCAACTCCTACTCAGTGTGTAGGAGAGGCCAACTAACCCCAGGACAACAGGCAACCCCTCCTTCCATCAGACCTTTTCTAACGCTGCCCTTTGGGAGAGAAAAAAGGATGCTGAGTGGGATCCATCTGCAGCTGCTCGAAGAACACAGAAAACGTGGTTTGAATACAACTTCCAGCTTAAATGGGACTCAGAGTGTCCGTGTTGAGATGCTAACTTGTAAGAGTCACTTTTAAGGGTCCATGGGAGCCCCTTCATCTTGTATACAGGAGTGAAAAAGTTGTTCCAGATCCAGCAGACAGCATATCAATCCACCAAGAAAGCTGGGAGCCAGTATCAGTAAATCAAAGTGTGCCTTTCTGTTAATACTCTCTCATACGTTCTCATTTTATACATCCCTTCACCCAGTCAGAAAGTAGCCCTGGAGTATTTAGCTCCATTCAGGGATAGCACTGCCATGTATCAAAGTGTCAGGAGACCCACCAGAGATGGAATCTGTCCTACTGCTCTCAAGCCACAAAAATCAATTTTGTCAATGCCAGTGGTTACGGACAAACTGGCTGTGCTGCTGGCATCCCCCTCTGTGCGGGGTGGCTCCGGGCTGTGGGGAACCGACCCCACCAGGCACTCCCCCCGCCCCCCCCAGCCCTCTCCTCACACCGATGGCAGCCGTGCCTCCGCCGCCACTGAACGCCAAGCACTGCCGCGCTAGGGACATGCAGGCGTGATGGCTTCTGCGCTCGCCCATCGCTGCAAGTTCAGTTTTTCTACAGCAAGGTAGCTTCCTGCGCAGAAAAATGTCTGCGCTCTTTTTCATGACCTCTAAAAATGGGGTCTCATTTCATCTTCCCAAGCAGCTGCGGAGAGCAGCAGCTGGTGCGGAGCAGCAGGGAACGGCCTCATGCAGAGACACTTTAAGTCGACGGAAAAAAGCCGGTGCCTCAAGGCCAGGCTTTCAAAGGTATTCACAGAGAGCCAACCAGTGGGATTCCCAAAACTGCTCCACCAGGCAAGCTCCTCCCCGCCTGACCCTGGTGCATCCATCCAGCGGATCTGGAGTACGACGGGCAGGGACGGAATCCTAAAAATTGGGGCAAAACTCCCAGGTTTTCACTCCATCCCTGTACGCTCATGGCACCTTACAGGGCGTGATGAGGCGTTGCTGTGGCAGTGCTCCTCTACAGACGGTGCCTGCCTGCTGCCACGTACACGCCGTATGCAAACACAAACAGGAGCATCGTTACCGTGATGTACTGGCACGAAACACCGCACGCACAGGACATGGCTGACATTCAGAGCCCACACCAAAGATGGGAATTAACTACTTTTTCCCCTCAATTACATCTGAGGATCTGGCATCACAGGAATACCATCGGCATGCAAGCTTTTAATTTTCCATGTACCTCCACAGGCTGTACGAAGTGCTCACACAGAAAAGCTGGAGCAATGCTGGTGTTTGAACCACGGTACGCAGAGCGAAAGCTGAGTGGCCAAATATTGGGAGGGTTCCCCCCGTCACCGTGGAGAGTCACCGTGTCACCGCCGCACCGAAGAGGCGCAGTGCCCAGCGCACTGGTCACGCTATGCAAATGCAAAGAAGGAGAGGAATCAAACCTCTTTTATTTTAATAGCTGTACATAATGAAAAGTATCTTTATCAGGTACACGCATTTACCCCGACATTCAGATGAAGAGGGGAAATTTTCACTCCTTTCAAACGACTGTGGGACAAGAGTTAAACTACAGGTCAAAATGGCACTCAATACGCTGGCCTGAGAACAATACTTCTCATTCAAATCCACAAGCCAGCCACTTGCACTAGTCATCCCCAGCAATTAATCCCCCACGAAACACGTTTGATTAAATCTTTTCAAGCAAATCCTTTGCTTTGCTTTTGTTAGTTCACTTCTTGTCAACATCTATTAAAATATGCCTTTAATTCTCCCACAATCTTAAAAAACACCGATTCCACTGTCTTCAACTTTAATCAACTGTATGGCCGGCATTTTTCATTTCATAATAATGTGCTGTTTGGAATTCAAGAGGCAGGCTCAACATCAATCATTCGGCAAGAATTTTTCCACTGCAATAAATATGCAAATGAGGAAAGCCAGTCAGTCGTATTTCAGGCCCGACTTGCTAGTGTTTTAAAAAAGACACAAATTTATTAATTGCCGTTGGCCAGCGGAATCCTATTACTTTGGGCATTGATTACAAAGCTGTGTGAGTGATTATTGTGCAACTCGCAGGCTATCCAGGCATGAGGAAAAATTATTAAAGCAAGGCAGAGATTATCAACTCAGAATAACAATAAGCCTTAACATTTTAGGCCTCTAACTTCTTCAACAAAGAATTACGCCAGAGCTCCAGTGTATCATAATTCTGAAGCCTGTCAGTATTACTTTTGGAGCTTGCTCTATATTCCCAACAGCAGAGCAATGTTACCAGCCAGGAGAAGGCGGGGGGAATTCCTCCAGGTATCGCATCTGAAACACGGGGCTTTGGACAACAGCTTTTCTGTAATTCCCGCTGCGTAACCAACTGTAGGAGGAACAACACGGTGCAGGCAGGACTTCACTATCTTCAGGTCTGCATCCCTGTATGTCCTGGTGCCCCAAAACCAAGACGGCACCGAAATAAAGGGCTACCGACAAGCGTAAGAGAGAAGCTACAAGAGCCACCCCAGACTAAATCATAGGCTAGCTGCAAGCCCTTTGGCAGCAGAGAGCGATCGGATTTTTTTAGAGGTGGTGTAGTTACATATATGTCTCTCACGGACTTCAGCTGAACCCTAGAAAAACGCACTTGTAAATCTGTCCAGGTTATTTTACGAAATTATGGGAGTAACATTCCCTTCACGCTTCCCAAAACACTGAGTTTGTGGAATTTTATCCGACGATACTAGGAAAAAGGCTGACTTTTCTGCTGATTGCAATAAAAAGCTCCGCTCCATAGCAAAGGCCCAATTTGCTGGTTCCATTGGAATGCAAATGATGCAAAAGCCTTTGCAGAGGGGAAAATTGTATTCCTCCAGCACAAAGGAGCCAATGCCGCAAACCCCTTTCACACAAGCAGTTCAGCTGACTCCCAAAGAGTTACAGAACCGACTCAATTTAGCCCTTTCATTCTAATATTACTGCATTTGACAGTAAGGACAACAGGATCAGACATAGATGAGTTTGCTAAAAGTAAAGCAAATAACTAGATGCAACAACAGAATAAAAGGGTTGGTATTCAAGGGTTTTATTAGTGGGGACTGGGGGAGGGGGAAAGCTGAGAAGGGAGAGAAAGAGAAACACTTCCATGAAGTTCATGCTCTAGTGATTCGCCTCAACCGTCATCTTTTGATATCAGCCCAAACCAGGGAGGGGACGGGGCTTGTAAAAACGAGATTTATAAAAACTGATGTTTTACATTACTGTAAATGTAGAGAGGCTGACAGCATGCACTCCTGTCTCTGCCAGGCAGGAATCCCCAAGTACATATGCAAGAACGAGAAAGGAAGAGGAAATGTGAAATTTCGTAGTTATCTAGATATTAAGGCCAGAAGGGAACATTAGCCCATCTAGACTGACCTCCCCATATAATACCAGGCCATTAATTATATTTATCATGACAAGCACCGAGTTTCCATCTCAAGGTAACCAATTGCCAATTAATCCGAGTTAGCTGACATTTGCACACGCTTGTCTGGAAGCTTTGCAAGCCTTTGTTTCCCTGCATCTTGTTTGTGGAGTATACAGACTAACATGCACAAGTATTTAGCTAAACTCAATTTAATTAGCTGTTAATTATCTTGGGAAACTCAAGTGTAGGCAAACCTATTTGATGTGCTTAAAGTGTGGTGTAATCCTACGGTTCAGAGTTCGGCTGCATCAGGTCAACAACTACGGACTCTCCTACCATTTCTTGCACTAGAATTTAAGACAGCTCTAAAATAAACCTCAAACGCCAACAGTGTCCAACACATATGGCTATGAAGATAACCTATAAAAGGGGAGCATTTCAATTTTACCACATCTATACAAGAGAAGCACACAAAAATTCTGCTCAAAAAGACTAAATACCACAAGCTAAAAGCCTTGGCACACAGTAAGGAAGGGCAGGAGGTGGTTTTTTTTCAAAAAAACCTGCATGTTAAACTAATATCCTCCACTTCTCCGCTACCTCCCACACAGAATTTCTGAACAATTCACAGATAGTAACGACAAGCCACACAATACTTTCCCGGTACCTTGCACAGCCCAAATTCTGCACGTGTACAAACCATCACACCCCCCCTTACCCAACTAAACACACACACGAACAACAACAGAGCTCCAAATCCAAGACCTGTGCCTTTGTCTAAAGCTCCTCACTTCGTACCTCTTCCCTCTCACTGGCGGCCACATACGCAGAATGGCCACCCGTGAGCCCGTCATCCTTACTGACCCCAGTTCTTACCAAAAGCTCTCCACGGCGTAGGATCATTACAACAAAATTTACAAAAAAGGGTCTGACTCATTCATTTATTTCAGTCAAGAGAAAAGTCTTCACTAATGTCAACAGGCTTTGGCTCAGTCCCAAAAAGAATTGAACAGATTCTTCATTAGATCAGAGAGGAAAGGTGAAATCTGGGGACACTTGCATCTACATCCATTTAAATCAAATTCAACCCTGCACAAATTGACAAGCACGATGTTTTTTGTATTCATAAAGTGTCCAGACCAATACAATTCAATTAAAATGAACTACCAGTTTTAAGTGGGCTAGATCTGATCACAATAATTTACACTCAGGCTTGAAACCCAGTTCTGCTGTCACACATTTGTGCAGGCTCCCAGTAAAATCTTCAAAGCAAGAATATATTTAAGTCCATGATCTTGCCTAGCACCAATTAATCCTGTAACTGCTCAATGCCTCTGGAAACTGTGTAATCTGCCTGTGCCTCAGTTCCTCCCCCACTCCCCTGTGACACCTACCCGGCTCTGTATTAATGCATTATCATCTCCAGATGTATGTATGGAGATATTTTAGTTTTAAAAGTGATCCACGAATAGACATGGTAACAAAATTAGGAGTGAATTATTGGCAGCTGATTCCTGAAGGCTTCTCTGAAAAATCCCGAGCCTGTGTCAATAAAGCACACTTCATCTGACAGTTTTTCTCTAACTAGATGCATAAAACGACAACCAGGTGCAACGGAGGAGCGAGGCAGAGGGTGAGCCCATCAGATGGAGCACGCTGCACAAGTGGAGAGCAGCACGCCTTGCCAGACACATCCTCTCTTACAGGAAGTGGAACAGGTTCTCCGGTACCGAAAGCAGACTTCATCTTATTCAACGTTAGTCCATGCTTAATCAGCTTCCTCAACATGACTTACCTGGACGTTGTAAAGGATGTAATTTTTTTTTTTTTTTTTAAAGATCAGGAATCAGAGTAACAGAAGCCAGCAAAAATCCTCTATTAAAAAGACACTGAGAACATACAAGCAAACACACACTAAACAGATACTAAATAGACTGTTTCCCTCTGTCTTGAGTCCCTTTTCAGCAAAAATATTACAGAACAAACCCAGAAGAAAATAAAGATGTTCAGTGTGAAGCATTCATACAGAAACGTTTAATATGCAAGAATGTAAAACCAGAAAACACATGGCATCTTTGGAGGTCTCCTGCTGGCAATGAATGTAAGTGGGATTCTTAATCACATCCTTAAGAGGCCTTGTCCACAAACGCGCTGTTTAGTCACGAGCCACAGATATTTGTCACGGGAGCAGTTAACCAACCTGGCGTACCAAGAGCCCAACTCAGGCAATTATTATAAAGGCCCACGTAGCTCCAGGTGGAAGCACAGCCCTTTACCAGCACACCCACTACAAACGCACCTATTTCCCCTGCAGAAACAGATGTTTCAGAGTCAGTCAAACTGTTTGGACTGGACTGTACTTTTTAGGAGCAAAAGCTCAACACATCCTTCATGTGCCAGAAGGCACCAAACATCCAGGGGGCTTTGTGCAGCCCCAGGCAAGTCCTGCAAAGTTTCATAGGTGCTCCTTTTAGCTCTGCTTTTCAATAAAACATAATTAAATAGCAACTGTTGGCTAGCTGCACCCAGGACATATAACACCTTAAGGAAATAACTAATCAACATGTAATATAAGTTATCCAGCAACTGACTCTGAGTTGAAGAAACTGGCTACAGTAAGATTATGAATAGTGAGTTGCTTCCTGCAAACTTTCCATGTAGTTCACACTCATTTCCCTTGTTTCATCTTTCCACATCTTTCTTTTGAATAAAGTTTCTTCACAGCGCCCCACTTAAAACACATATTGAAGGACATAAAAGGTGCACATGCTCTAACATTCTGCAGTCCAAACTCAGTATGGAGAAGCAAAGGCAGGACTGGGAATCACTGTTCAGGCAGCGACTGCCATGTCCCATTTCAAGGCATAATTGCATCCCTAAGGGTGGCCACAAAGAAACACGCTACCCGTAATGCCGCCCAGGCTGCGAGGAGCACTACTGGCAGGGTACAAAAAAGGACTGGTCTCCATCATTACACTGAACTCATTCCCAAGAGGCAAAACGCACTATTCTACTGTCCTCAGGCCCCGGTGCAGCGTGCTCACCGAGTGAACAAGGTGATGCGCTGCAGCACTGCTTACCAGCCAGCTGTGCTACCTGCGGCTCTCAACACCCCGACTCCAATACAAGCTCACCTCTCTGTGTGAATGAGCACAGCGCAACAATTCTTCCAGAAGGGATACTATAGAAACACTATATGATGGGGGAAACAAGGTTTCTTCTGGATAATGCACCCTCCTTGAATATAGGAATTGCGTTCTGTGCATGGATGCAATGTCACTAGCTCATGGCCACAGAGAATGTCCATGGATGAATCATCTAGAGTAACACCATAGTCATCGGGGAAAAAAAAGATATATCTGACTATAGAGAATACAAATTAAAGTTCAAACATCACTGTGAGTTGACAAAATATGCACAAATTTCAGCAGAATTAAAAAAGCTGCATACAATTTTGTATCTATTAGCAGCAGACAAGGCACTGTGCTGAAAAGTTCATGCCGCTGCTAGCCCAGAGCTCACTGCTGCTGCTCCATTAATACATTAATAACCCAAGCAGGTTTGGGGATAATGGCCTTGCAAGCACATGGAGCATTTAATTTGATTTTTTTTAATCTGATTCACTTTATTCAGGTTTATTTTCTTATTGATCACAAACCTTTGTATAACTTCTCCATTGCTCTACAAAGTGTAAATAACAGCTAGTATTTGTTGTCCCCACCTTTGTTCCTTCAGTGAGCAAATCCATTCTTACAGACCTTGCATATCTACCTTTTACTAAAACCAGTATTTTCTACATTTCTCCAAAACAATGTACCTTGAGCTTATGCTGAAGAATAGAAACATGGATTCCAGTATTTTCTCTTAATCCACTGACAGATGGAGCCAAAACAAAAAAAACTAATTTTAGCCAGTAGTTTACATTTCAGGGATCTATTGAAGTCTTGGAAAGTGAAAGCATATACATATGAAAACATATAGAACTACTCGTCCCTTTGAAGTCTTGCAATTTCCAATAGCACCTTGCCTTCTTGCAAGATCTTCACCTGGGTTTCTGTATGTTTTTAACTCATCCCACCAAAAACTGAAAATAACCCATTGTACTATGTAAAAGCTAGAATTCCCAGCTCTTTTTGTAGAGCACAAACTACTAGTCACTGAAACATTCCCAGCTTACTATTTTTAACCAGAATTATAAAGAGAAAGTAATCCAAATAACAAGGACAGAGCTACGTGACTGCATTGGGAAGCCCAGCTACCCAGGGCACGTAGCACAACAGCTTCTAGCCTTTGTCGATTGAGAGATACCATTTCTCACAGCTCTTGTTGCCCCCTTGCCCCCCAGCGAGCTCTGGGGTTTTTGTCACTGTATCAAGATTTAACATAACAAGCTCCAAACCTAAGAACTGTTTAATTCCTGACACGGGATGTGGCTTCACTAACGTCGCTTCCACCTCTTCTTTGGCTCTTTCTTGCCCTTGAGGTAATTTTTGGTGACATTTTCACGAGGTCCACTTCTAACCTTCCTCCCCCTTGAAAAACATACATAGAAATATGAATGGCAGGCATGCAATCTGTGCAGAGACACAGCACAGAAACTTGCACCTTGCGCTCTTTTTCTATGTAAATAATGCAAGGATCCTGCGGGAACATGCCAGGGATTGGAATTTTTAATTAATGGGTCTCTTTAATGTGCAAATCAGGAGCAGATTGCAAATTCTGACTTGCATTGATTATGAAAAACATTAATTGAACGTGCAAGACCCCAAACAGAGGCGACATCTCAAGCCCTGGACTCAACTGGAAGATACAGTGCGAGAGAATACAAATGTATCTTGGAGAAACAGACCACTCGAGGCAGCAGCACCTCAGAAACGTTAAGCTGTGGGAGTTCACATGTGCACTGCATTAAACCTTAAACATTTGCACTGCACTCAGAGCGCAGCCACTGTGATTTCAGTATTAAAAACCACTCAGACTTTCTCCATGGATGCAAAACAGGAATAAACATGAGGTCCATGACCACAGTTTGGTCTCCAATTTGTATGTGAAAAGGGTGACAGAAAAAAATCTGGAATATAATTAAAGATTAAAAAAAAAAAAAGGAAAGAAAAAGTAACACAGTGCAAACAAAGCAATGCTGTCTCTTTAAACAGAAATTCATCCTATATAAATTATGGCCATAAACTTTTCCTGCAGTGCAGCCTAATTAATTCTTGTTCTATACACAAAGGGAAATGCTGGGTGACAAATGGGTGTGAAGCCTGAAAGCTGCCAGGTCTGCAAAACATTTTCTACTTCAATTTATAAGCAATTTTGCAGTAAATCATCCACCAGAACCTGAGATCTCAGGAATCCAAGACTGTCCAAAGCATGCTGTATCATTTAAAAAAAAAAAAAAAAATTCATAAAAGATTACAAAAAATAATAAATTAAACACTTGAGGTTTTGTAACCTCCAATCTCAAAATCTGGAAAACAAGCATGACCTTACCATTTTCACTCAGATTTGGCTTTAAAACTGCAAATGTATAGAGCAGGGCTGTCTGCTCTTTAACACAGTCATACACATTCACCACCATCACCAGCTGCACAGAGGGTAGTCACAAGCGGGAGTTCCCAAAGAGGCAAATACACGAAGGACCATTTTCCACTTCAAAAAATTCACCCCTCCTGTAAGCGCAGAGCAGAAATTTCATGAGAGATGGAAGAACTTGGGATAAATTACTGAAAGCACTCTGGAGCAGTTTTCAAAGATATGCGAGGGATTGGTGCAGGACCCCAGAAAGAGCTGGGTGCCGAGACCTCTCTGTGCCCCCCTGCCTGCAGCAGGCTACAGTGTACGCCCAGAGTCTGGGGTTTTGGCACCAACTGCTTTGTGCAACTTGAACACCAAATCATTGCCTCCTACTCAGTGAAGATGATGAAAACATGCCAAATTTATTTTGTGGATTTGGAAAGAAGTGCTGAGGCTTTCCTGAAAGGAGAGTTATCATCCAGCCCGAACCAGTGTCAATGTCATGATTATCCCAGATCCTCTCAAAGACAGAAGCGCATCACGTACAATGGAACCACCTGAACATTCAGTATTTACAAAGTCCTGTCTTCCACTCATCTTTAAACTTTCTCACGCACAGTTGTTCTACTTCTTCCTGTCTGGGGAACGGGATCCTACCCATAAGCTGGTAACACAACTGGGACGAGAACTCAGGAGTCCAGAAATGTTTACCCAGCCCACTACACTACTGTTCAGAATCAAGTAAAATAGTCTATTTTTATAGAAGCCACTAAACCACTTGATCAGCTAAAAATTAGGACTTTTATTGGAAGTTGACTTATACCAAGTGAGATTTTTTTCCCCCCTCATAAATCGAGATGCATCAATTCATGGAAGAACTTTAAATATATTATCATGTATATTTTCAGAAAGGACTTAGTTTCACCTCCTGAACTGAGAGGTCACAGCCCTGTTACCCGGGCAGCAGCTCCATGAATGGAGATGTACCACAGCTCAGACTGCCCACGGGGTAAAGCTCTAGCTGTCGATTAGACGTGAATCCCTCTCCCAGGGCCCAACACAGCAAAGCGAGAGAGACATGGGTCTTTGCCACGTAACACCAACTACATCCCTAGTCTTTCATAAGATCTTCATGTATAAGTTTGCTCCTTATTTCACGCTTGGCACTTTGTAACTTCTGGAACGAGCATCTTCGGAGAGCAGTGAAAGACAGCTGCATTGCACAGCAGTGTAGCTCATGAAAAATTACCATTTACTGTAACCTACTTTACTGTACAATTACAGATTGTATTTTTTAAAAATAGAAATTAAAAAAGGAATATAACTTTGATCCCTTGGAGAACACTGGAAAACACTAAACGAGTGTTGTAGTAGCAGAATGTTCCTAAATCTATTACTTCCCATCTGTCAGTCTGAGCGCTTCCTCTGCTAGCTTTACCCAGGTCACTCCAGCTTTATTTTCTTGCCGTCTTCACAGACGGAATAAAGAACACGAACCCAGGCTATCAGGAACATCAGAGTATACTACTGCAACTTTCCTGCTCAGATTATGAGAAGAGTTGTGGGCAGGGAACCACTGAGCAGTTATTAACAGTGGATTTTCCTTCAGTGTGCTGGACAACGGAAAGATTAGCCTCCCTGCTGTACTGTGTACAGTATTATACTCCACGGTCTTGGATGTATTTTGCTTATGGGAAATATCAAAATGTCAACCATTGTTTCTGTTAAAGGTCTTTAATGATACTGCATTTTAGACCTGTAATGAAACATGGTGCTCGGTGCAGTTTGTAATGCATCTCATTAAATATATTAATAACAGGTATTTCACTGAAAGGTCAGCTTAGTATTGTTGGGAGTTCGCCTTTTTTTCCTTAATCGTTTCATTTAAAGCAGCAGAAGTAACTTTAAAATATAAAGTATCTCACCTGCTGTAATTCCAGATAAGGTGATCAGCTACCGTGTTCAGATCAGGTATAAGCTGTAAGACGACAGCCAAAACTTGGTGTAGGGGCAAGATTCAGGGTCAGGTTGGACGACAGTGAAAGTTCCTAATCCAGTTTTAGGATGATTTGTGCGAGCCCACGCCAAAATTTCTCAATGCGCAGGTATAACTACAACAGCATGTACAAACCAGCACACGGTGTGGCTGAACGGATATACAACCACCACAAACCAGATGGTTCAGGCAACGTCTCTGGTGGTTAGCACGGAAGGCTGTAGACACCACCACAACGTTTCCTACCAACTGGTTCACGTAAGGGGGCTTCTTGGGATCCTCCACCAGGTGTTCACGTACAGAGCTGAAACGCTCTGGAAAGCCAGCAGTATCGCAAGATCGGGAAAGAAGAAATAGAAGTGAAAGGGATAACCAACCTGGCAAGCTTTAAAATGCTACTGGGCTTGTCTTTATTATTCAAAATCACTGGAAGAATATCCTATGAAGTTCGTTAATTTCTGATCAGTGGGATCAGAAAAAAGAACAATCTGTATATAAACATTGTCATCTGTGTGGGTTTTGACAGAAAACAACAAACATGTCAGGGAGAAATGGACACCAACTGACACCTGCAGTAGTTTGTATTTATTCCTAAGGATAACATACCAGAGATTTATCTCCCTGTGTATTTACCTTACGGCCAGCAAAAAAAGGCGTCCAATTCTAAAAATTAAATAGACCCACAACACACTGAAGACGAGTACTTTGCACTTATCAACTGCAGCCTGCACATTGTATTTGCCATATTGGAGAACCTACTACAAATCTCATCAGATCAGCATCATTAATAGTGATCCTAAGAAAGAAACAGGTGAAGCGTCTCCAAGTTGAAAAGATCTTTGCTGTAGATGTAACAGCACAGGCCCTCTCCTTTGGGCTACATTACTCCTGATTAGGGCAAATCTTTGCATTCACTGACCCAGCACAAAATTGGTACCACAAAGCGGCATCTGGACAAAGCAGCATCCCAACTCTGCACCAAACAGCAATAACCAAACAAATTATTTCTAAGATACAGCATGTAACTTAAATTTGATAGGCAAACTTCAATGCCCACATGAACTAGAAATAGCAGCAGGACCTCAGCTGAGGCTTACCAACATTACAGAAGTGACGACAGGCCACCAGCAGAGATCAACTAGGCATATACAGATGTGGGTGACAGGAGACATTTTCTTTGTCTGGGGTAGGAAACAGTTTTTGGTTCCTGTTTGCATGGTACCCCATTAATGATTAAGGCAATACAATCCAACAGCTGATACTACAGACACATGCAATTCAAAGCCCTCACTTTCCCATTAACCCTTCCCCACACAGGCAAAACATACTGGCTACCCAAAGTAGAAAGACTGAAGAATTCTTACAGTTCTCGACAGCATTGTCAAATTCTTGTCCACCTTCTTTTCTGAAGATTGGGTAAGTATCTGGCTGCGGAAGCCGGTTGACTGTTACGAGCGCCTTCTGCATCTTGATTCTCCCTTCCAATAGTTGATCCCACAATGCTTCACGACAAAGAGAAAACAAAACAATTATTTACCAAGCCAAAGCACTTGTTCCTTGTGAAGGAGCTGCTGACTTAACAGCACAGGTCCTCTCCTTTGGGCTACATTACTCCTGGTTAGGGCAAATCTTTGCCTGCCCCGACCCAGCACAAAACTGGTACCACAAGGTGTCTCTGGACAAAGCAGCATCCCACCCCATGATCCTGACAGCAATTCTGTGATCCACAAAAAAAATCATCCCTTTGCTTTACTGTTCAGAAGGACATTCTGCCAATGGAGGTTTGATAGTCTAATAGGACAGGAGGAAACTGCATTCAGTATCACATTTTGAAAAGAAACAGAAGTGGTATCAGCATCACTGCACAGCACTACCAGTGTAGGAAGCCCCTATCCCCACCAACACTACAAATATATTCAGTACTGGTTCAATTAAGCCAGTGGATAAATACACTTCATAACACGAGATTCTGGAGCAGCAGTGACACCAGCTTGCACAGCAGACTTGGCAGAACGTTTGCAAATGACTAGGGCTGCTGTAGCATGCACATGCAGTATGCTAACAGCATGTTAACATGCTGAAGTCATTCTTAACACGGACAGTTTCTATAGTGTCAGCAAGGTGAAAGTCTTGCCAAAACACAAAGCAAACATGCACAAACCTAGCTGGTTCTTCACAGCTTTTCCTTTTTCTACTTCTTCAGCCTCTTGTCCTTTTGAGAATGTCATCACCCCCCCATCATCTTCACTGTCTTTGGTTTCCTTTACACTGTCGTGGTTTTCACTCCCGTACTCCTCCTCATCACTTCCTTCTTCCACGCTGGCATCATCTTCACCTTCCCCTTCACTGCTGCCTACATCATCCATCCCCTCCGTAAACTTCTCGAAGTCTGTGATATTCTGGAAACTGAACTTTGATGCCTTGGCCTCGACAGATGGATCTCTTTCTTCACCGTCTTCCAAGTCATCCTCCTGGTCACTGCCAGCACTGCTGGGCTTCTCCTTTGTTTTAGTGCCTAGGCTGCCATTCTCTTCTGAATCTTCACTGCCGCTGTACCACTCATCTAATTCTTCTTCTGCTAATAATTAAAAGAGAAAAAAGTTATTTACCTACCCTCAAAATGTGCCATTTTGCCATATACATTCCCAATAGCTACAGGTTTGAGCTATTTGAGCTCCAAACTCCATTTTATCTGTGCATGATGTTACTCTCCGTTTTGGCTAAATAATGGAAACACAAGGACATTTCACAAAAAGATCTCAGTTCACATTTTCTGCAGCAATGATTAGTAGATCCATGGCTTAGCTTTCCCATGAAACAATGACATGATAAGCAAAGTGGTCAGAATTTGCTACATGTGTTTTAAAAATGAGAATCACTATATACTTGCAGTCCTGGAGATATATTGGCTTAAAAATGTTTCTTTTCCTCCACACAGTGTTCAGTCAGTGTACTGAACCCCACCTTACACTTAGTCACACTTTTTCCTCAATCTGTAGAAGTGACCTCCTCTTTGGGATTTCCCCTTCCCTCAGGCCAAGAAATATGGCCTGAACTTCAGGAAGGCACTTTCAGAAGATGTCCGACTTAACTGTACCTGTTTATTGCCCTGTAACAGGGACCTAAAGTTTGTCATCTCAGTTCAGATGGCACTAGCTCAGTTAACATGCTAACTACTCAAATTTTGAGTAGTCTAGTGACAAGGGCAAAGAAACGAGCTTTCTTACCAGATCCTTCTTTAGACAGAGCATCTCCCCAGAGTTCTTCTTGCAAAGCTTTGCGAGACGTAGCTTTTCCACTGTACCTTTTATCAGCTTCCAAGAGAGAGGCTGAAACTTTTTTTCGTATATTACCAACAGGGAAAATGTCATCCGCAGTTTCATCGTCAAATCTGTCAATCACTTTAGCAACCGTAGCTGTGGGGAAAAAAAAGTGGGGAAGGATGTCTAAACAGAACTGAATTTTGGAGTAGAAGATTTAGCTGCAGGAAGGAGCCATGGAAAATGACTCATGCTCTACAAACAAAAATATACTGCAAAGGTGAGCTGGATAGCAACACAGCCTCACATAAGAGTCTGGTTTTCAGGCTTTGAGAAGGAGCAAGGCTCTTCCCTGCCTGGGGAGGGAAAGCCGGTACACTAATTTTCTGCAAAGGGGAAAAGGTTGCCGGGGAATCAAAGGCAGAGAAAAAGTCTCAAAGCTGCGTTTTGTGTAGATCAGCACCAGTCCTGCCTAGGAACTACTGACTAAAGTAACACTTAAGATCCAGCAGAAGAGATAAGACAGCTCCAATGGTATTTTTAGAAAACATTCTGTGATTGCTCTGCGGCCAGAGGTGTTCTCCCAGCTGCCAGGTTAACCTTTGCAGGAGGAAGGGAGATATTACAGGAACTGACCAATTTCAACCCCCCTCTCCATACTCTGGACGTCTCCATATAAAGCTTTGGTACCACAGGGCCCACCTGGAAGGCAGGGATCAATGTTTATTAACAAACGTCAAAACAATCC
This sequence comes from Cariama cristata, assembly GCF_000690535.1. Taxonomy (NCBI): domain Eukaryota; kingdom Metazoa; phylum Chordata; class Aves; order Cariamiformes; family Cariamidae; genus Cariama; species Cariama cristata. The sequence goes on along the minus strand of NW_009624148.1, from coordinate 1,281 downwards.
CACTGAATTAGTGGGTTTTTTTGAATGAACATTGCCTACATTCACACTTTCTTTCCTGCCTCCTCTTTATCTTAGAGAACGTGCATGAAGCACCAGACAAACTAAGCCTGTCCAAACCCTCCCACAGATTCATGAGGGTCTCATCAGAAGTACAGTTCTCCAGGCGGAGGACTCAGCAAGGCTGGAATGCCTGCTCCCACTTCACACTTACAGATTAAAAGAGGAAAACTGCAATTCAGATGCTCTTTGGCCTCTTGCTATACATATGAGCCACATAAATACGTAAACATTTTAGAAAGGCTAAACAGAGAAAATAATTTCACTGTGGTTATTACCCTCTTTCATACCCGTCTTCTCCAGGACACAGGAACAGAGCAGTCCAGCAAAGAGAACACATCACGCCACACTCCCTCCCTATTTTCATTCATGTGCAAGACACCCTGTATGCAAAATTACAGGGTTAGCTTTGTTCAATCAATTGAGTGATCCAAACGGCTGAACATCGCTAAGTGCTCTTTTAATGTGTGTTTGGAAATGTTAATGCCTCACATACAGTGTTTACTTGAGGCAGGAGGGAAGCAAAAAAATCTCCTGCTCATAATCAAAGCAACAAGATCTGGTCTAAATATAGTCACTCCAGCTACAAGGGAACGGCAAGATGCTCCGCACCAAGGAATGACCGGGCAAGAGGGGCAGATGCAGAATGACCTGTGGTGCTTGACGGATCTTCTGGCATGCTCAGTGTTGGCACCAGTAAAGCACGAAGTCTGAAATTAAATCATGATTACTAAAATAGGAAAACACCTCTGCTGACTATATTAATTTCCTCAATGGTTACTAAGATGTTGCTTACAAGATACTATTGCTCTCACATACACTTGTGTAGAAGAAGCAGGCTAGCTGGCACAACGTTTACCACGACTGGTGCCTCGTGCCTCCTAAAGCCAACCGCTGTCAGAGTGTGGGGGTTACCTCGCTGTCTGAGGAGGCGAGAGCAGGAGCTGTGCGGCACAGACGCCCTAGAGATGAGCCCTGCCCCACGGCCCGGCCGGTCTGCTCCGGAGAGGGCAGGTCAGGGGAACGGCAGGCACCAGCCTGGAAATTTAGAAGATGACATCGCCACCTACATGTCATGGGGAAAGGGACGAATGTCTCAAAAAGCACAACTAAGGCAAAAAGAGCTTTATTAGAAATATAAATTGATAACCGGCCACTGGCAAGCATCAAGCAAGCCACGTGCAGCGCGCTGCGGCCTGCTCTGGGCCCTTGGTGCGCCGAGAG
>NW_009624147.1:1129-1365 GCF_000690535.1 Cariama cristata | reverse complement strand
GCTCTGCCGGCAGCCGCACGGGATGTGTGTTGGCGTCGGGGGCTCACTGCCGCAAGAAATGCAGAGGTTGGTGGCAGCATCGTGTCTGCTGTCTTCGCATCTGGGCTGCCAGATGTGCTGCTTTGTGGGGCAGACAGATGTGTGCTGTGGCACATGTCCCAGCCCAGCTGGGGCACAGCTCCTCCCTGGCTCCTCTGGCCCACCGTGGCCGGGGTGTGGGTGTACGCAAGTGTGCG
>NW_009624147.1:0-1078 GCF_000690535.1 Cariama cristata | reverse complement strand
CGCTGCCCTGGGTTTATCTGAACGGCTGAGCATCTCTGAGCGAGCTGTTTACTTTTTCATTGAGAAAATAGGATGTGTTTTAAGATGGCATCAATATTTACGTGATGGGCTGTTGCATCTCTGAAGGGACTCTGACAGTGCAGGCTGTTGTGTGAAAATCCCATCTCTGAGGAAGCCCCTTGCAGAGCAGATTCTGCCGACAGCCCCGGCAAAGCACCAGAGATGGCCTAAATACAGCTTTACACGAGGGAGTCGGCGCAGTCTTGTCACGTCAGCTCATGCCCACTTCAAGGAGCGAGGGTTTTCTTGCACATTAAGCCATCTCGGGTTCATTCTGGTGATGCAGTGGCTCGGGGGGGGCTCGGGGCTGCCTTTAGGGCAGCAGTGCGGGTCTGCACAGCCCCTCCGGTCCCCGCAGCACTGGGTGTAGCCTGAGTGAGGGTTGTGCTGGAGCAGGATCAGTCCCTTGTCACCCAGCGGGCAGGGACGGAGGCAGGAGGGTGAGCGGGGGACGCCTGCGTGTCCGTGCCCTCCCCAGCCACGCTTCAGTCTGCTCCTGGCCGAGCTGACTATCCCACAGCATTAATTAGGAGTATTTTCTTACCTCTAAATTATTTTCTAGCATAAAATGTTTTTGTCAAGATACTTTTCTCTTTTTTTCTGGGCAAATGTCAGCATTTTTGGTGACATTTTCTGATTATTTTTTTTCTTCCTAGCTGGGACAATCAAAATGGAAAATATAATTTTAAATCAGCATTTTGGAATGAAACATTTTTCATTTTGAAATGTCAGTTTAAAACGGAACAATTCATTTTGAAATGCTTCAAAACAAGAAATGCCCTTTTACCACCTCGAATCACTTTGTTTAGATTAAAAATGTCAGTGTTTTTTGTTCTGGCACTTCATTATATGAGTCTGTTTCACTGTCTCAGCCTGATCCAGAGCAGATCGAAATTTAGAATGGTTGAAAAGTGAAGGTTTCTTTTCCCAGCAGCCCAGGTTTGTCTGGCGCCTGGCCGAAATCCCGCACTGCCCTCGCTGCCTGCGTCCGCCCCGGTGGGTGTCGGCAGCGGGGGCC
>NW_009624146.1:0-500 GCF_000690535.1 Cariama cristata | reverse complement strand
ATTTACCCCATCATTGCATTAGGACTGAATCACAACGGAGCTATAATCTATCCTTTCGAGCATAGAGTATGGGCCCAAAAGGTAAATGAAAAGTGGCAAACCACAGATTTAGAATCTTGCATTGTGCGAGAACCACAAGGTTTCATTTGTGAAAGTAACACCATCAAAGCACAAGACATTTGTCTAGACACTGAACAAAATGTTTGTCACTTTGAAAGACATCCCAGTGAAACCCCTGAAACTGTACTTGTATATACTGGAAAAGGATGTATTTGTATGAGGACCCTTTGTGATTTTGTACTTACAGACATTATTGTAGACACTAGTAATCACTCAAATGTTTGTGTTTGTAACTTTACTAAAATCGTAGGATGTGATTTTAACTATTCAACTCCCATTATGTATCATCAATTGTTGCAATCTGTTTACACATTGATTCACTAATTATTGCTTACACCCATTGGGATGAACCTTACTTTGGTGAAACAACTGCTACAACA
>NW_009624145.1:327-823 GCF_000690535.1 Cariama cristata | reverse complement strand
AAATGCTGAAGGGGATTCCATCCCCATGCACATGGGCGCAGGCATTTCTATTTCTCCTCTTGCCCACCCCTTGAGAGGGAACCCAACCTTGCGGGGGGCTGGAGCACACCCACATCACGCCCAAGGTGGTGACAGACCCTGGGAAAGCTGCTCTCGGCAAGACTCACAGCCCCCGGGAGCTCACCGTGGACGGACACGAGGAAGACCTTGCGTGCCTCTCCGGCGGCGTTGGTGGCGATGCACTCAAACCGCCCTTCATCCCGGGGACCGGGGCTGGTGATGAGCAGTGACCCTGAGGACTGCAAGCTGCGCGGGCAGAGCGTACATCGCGGTCAGCCCCTGTCCCGTGGGGGGCAGCAAGAGGGGGTAAACCCCACCCTACAGCAGGACCCTTCGGTGGGCGAGGTGGCCGGCGCTGCGGGTACCTGTAGGCGCCAGGCGGGAGGTGTGGGTTCAGGGGTTGGCCGTCCTTCTCCCAGCTGATGTGGGGCTCAGG
>NW_009624145.1:0-298 GCF_000690535.1 Cariama cristata | reverse complement strand
GCCATCAGGGCGAGGTTGGAGGGCCCAGGGGCGATGGCAGGAGGGACTGCAGAAGAGGGTGGTGATGAGCCGAGGACAGCAGTACATCGTTGCATCGATGAGAACAGCCCAGCAGCAGTGGGTTGCAGGGCGGTGAGCCCCGGAGGGATCCGTCTGGCTCCTTCTTACCCAGGACGTGGAGGTCCAGGCCCCGCCGGTCAGAGCCAGCGGGGCTGGATGCCATGCAGAGGTAATAGCCTGAATCCTGGACCTGAACGGGGTCAATTTGCAGGGAGCCATCTGGCAGGAGCTGCAGCCT
>NW_009624144.1:0-7584 GCF_000690535.1 Cariama cristata | reverse complement strand
TGTTTGGCAGGAGAGGGCTGGGGGGAGAGGAGGCGGTCGGAGGAGGAGGAGGAAGAGGAGGAGGAAGCACCACTCAGGGCAGACTGAAGGTAAACAGTCTTGTGAAAGAGTCTGTTGCTGAGGAAAACCACCAAGGAGAAGAGACGGAGCTGGAAATGGCTGAAAGGGAAGAGAGCCGGTCAGCTCCTGGTGATGGAAAACCATCAGCCCCCCCACGTTTTTTTGGGGGGATAGAGGGGATTGAAGGGGTGTGGAAGGGTGGGGGTCGATACTCACTAGGTTTTGCTGGGGGTCCTCGCTTCGTTGGCGCTGATGATGAAGAGAGGGAAAAGGATGGAAAAGAGGCAACCGCTGGAAAGGAGGGGGAAACCAAAAAGATACAATATCATATAAAAGGCACTCGGGTGGGTTTGGTGCCTGTCCAGGGGTAGAGGAGGGGGGGGACACCCGCAGACAGGGTGCGAAATGGATGCCCACCCTCCTGACCACTCACCTGATGATGTAAGAGGATTGCATCGCCGTGAGGAAAGCCAGCGGTAAGCCAAAGCCAAAGTAATAGGGCCAGTTTCTCTCGATGTTGGATAACCGTTGGTGCATTTCGATTCCTGGCGAGAAGAAAATCCCGCAGGAAGGAACCCATGGGGAGGAAATATAAAAATGGAAGGGGAAAAAGAAAATAACGGGATGCTCCTTGAGTAGAAAAACCTCCAATCCAGACAAATTTCCACCCCGCCAGCCCTCACCTTTGTTAAACCAGCGGTATTCGAAGCAGTAGAGCGAATAGAGCAGCGACATGTGGAGGAGGCTGATGAGCTGGCCGACGATATCGATGGGGAAGAGGCTCACGATCATTCCCTGGGGATTTAAAACCAACCAAAACAAAACAAAAGAGCGGGTGAGTGTAGGGTGCTCTGGATGCGGGGGAGAATGTCGCCCGACAGCAAGATGTGGAGCAGCGCGGGCTGGCAGGTGGGTATTTAGTGGTTTGGGTTTTTTTTGGCGTGTGATTCTAATCTCACCTGGATGAGGAACAGCGCCTGTAACAAGAGGTTAAACAACATGTCGGCGATGATTTTACTGACGCTGGGAAAGGGATGTGGCTTTCTGCCAGAAACTTCGAACGCGAGATCGGCAATGTCCTGCGAAAGCAAAAAAAAAAAAAAGAACACCCCAAAAAAGAGGGCTTTAGGGAAATGAAATTCCCAAGACAAACAGGGGTTTCAAGGAAATGAAATCCCAAAGCAGCTGGGGTGATGTTATTGAGCTGCTTTTGCACGCCGGGGATACAGTCAGAGCCCATTTTTGGGATGAGATTTCATCTGGCGCCGAAATGCCACCCCCCATGTACCACCAATCGAGCCTTAACGAGGAAATTCTGCCCTCTCCCCTCCTTTGGTTGACACAGGGGTCCAGGTTCCCGTCACCTACCTGGAACCAGATGGCATTGACAACCTTACTGAGCACGAAGAGGGGAAGGACCCAGAGGGCACTGAAAATGGAGGTGAGGATGAATTCCAGCCAAGACCAGACATCACCATGTAAGGAAGGGTCACCTTCGAAAAACAGACAGGGAGAAAAGACGTAGGAACCTCCTCATTTCACATCACAAATATTTCCTGGTACGGCCATCTCCGCGCCACGGGGAAACTTCTCCTGCTCAAGGAGAGGAGAAATCTCTGACCCCAACCTTTGCTCTTTAAAAGAAGATTTCCACCCACTTGCTTTTTATTTATTTGCAAAAACACGCCGACCACTGTGTGTTACGAGCGGTTAAACCCACAGGCTTGATCCCCAACACGCACAGACCGTTAGCGGGCTTATCCATCGCGCCGATTCTCTACTAAACAATTAACGCCGGCCTTGATTAGTACAGGGAGGAAGAGAAAAACAACGCAAGGAAACAGCGGTGCGAGGAACAACTCAACGGGACAAAGCCTCAGCAGCTTCTGGTGGGTGTTGGGAACCTCCCCCACACCCCGTCCCACGTAACACACAAACGGGAAGGGTACTCACCGATGATCTGTGCCGTGACTGACTGAAGGACAGGTATAAATACTCGGTAAAACAAGAAGAGACTAAGCTACAGGGAAAAAAAAAACAACAAGGGTGCTCGGTGAGGCGTTGCACGGCCATTTCTTGCGCTCCTGTAACTACCGATCCGAAGGCAGACCCTCTGCCTGCTGCTCCTTCACGCTGCGATCCGTAAATACAGAGTACCGAGGAGCTCATGTTTAAATATCACCAAAAATCTACAAATGAGCGCTTTGCTTTTAACGTTTCCGCACCGATTCCTCGTACCCTGCCACAGCCTAATGGAAAAACGAAGCCGGTGATTTATTAGGCTGCAAAGTGTCCGCTCCATTAAGGATCAGCCTCACGCAAGAGCCATCTTTAAAATATCAAATATTCAATTCAGTAAAGCAATATCCCAGACTGCAACGGCGCAGCAGTTGAATATTTGGGCGAAAAGCAGTCTCAAAGACTTGGAAAAGCAGCTCAGGTTTAATGTGCTGGTTTCCCACGCGAGTCTACAGTCCTGTATCCCGTATCAGGTCCCTTAAAATACAGCATCGGGATTGGGATCTTAGCGGTTCCTATCAAATCCTGCAGCCAAGCTGACGGCTCACCGCTGACAGCGTACAAGGGCTGGAGTGGGGCGCTGGTTTTCACGAGGTTTTTAACAGAAAATAACAAAAATATCCACTTACCCAGAATACACCTCCGTTCCAGGCACAACACTGAAATATCCGGCTCACTATCCGGGGTTCACTGCGGAACAATCGGAGAGAGGTGTTAAGGTCCCAGCGCCTGGAAAAACGTCCCCTAATAAGTGACAACTGCTTCTGTCCCACATTTCCGACACCTTGGAAACGTCGCAGATAACTGGCTCAATGCCAGGGATGCACTCGATTTTACCTAAACACGGGAATCCTGGAAGAAATCCCCACACAGACTCATGCCAGGTTTCAGCCAGTGCGTAGTCTCTAAAAGATTTACATCAAGCAGACTCTTTCAACCTTTATTAATTCCCCGTATCCACATTGAAACGGAAGAAAAGCAAAGCTTTTTTCCAGATTTTTAAGCATTTATTAGAGAGCTCAAGCTTTGTTCTCCTCAAACTCTCACCACAGTAAAATTAGGACTTCTTGGGTGCTTTTTGTCCTTGTAAGAGGTTGTTTAGTCCCCCCAAAATATATATTATTCCTCAAGGAAATGTGCAGAAACTTCTGGGGAGGATTGGGATCACAGGACACGGGAGATTTTTCTATCATCTGAAGAAAAAGTCAGATGACCACTGAGCTAGTCAGAATAACTTGTAAATATGTCTTGAAAGGCGCATTACCGAGCAAACGTCACCGCGTCAAGTGCCAGCCCAACTGAAATTAGGGCAGCGGAGAAACCTCTCAGCGCGGTTTGGGAGTCAGACACAAGAACAGATGCTGTTTTGCTCCCACGTGGATATAATTCTGGCATTCCCAGCCTTAACGGATGCAACTGCTACAGAACATGGCAAGGTTGGGGGAGAAAAAATAGATATTTGATCTGGCCCAGATGTATAAATCGTATCCAAGCTGCCGTTTCTTCCCCGATCTCATGACTACCACCGACGACGACGTTATCTTTGAGAGACAGCACAAGCATTCAGGAAGAAATCCAGAAATCCACGTTCTTTCAGCTTGTGTAGCTCTAGACTTTCTATTATTATTGTGTACTCTTAATTGTCAAACAACATAAAAGGTCTGACTTTGTATTTCATGGTAGGAGTTCCAGTTTCATGACACAGAGTAGAAAAAGGGCATTTGACGTCACATTTTTCATATTTATTGGCTCTGTGCTTCAGTGCAATTTGGTTTACGAACCATTTGCAAATGTACACCACAAGTTCTGCTTTCGCTGACACCCGGCTCACAAATCTCTGAGGGTTCTGACACGGATTTTTATGAAGATCTTTGCAAGTGCGGGCAACAATCATGGCTTTATTTCTTAAACCTCACTTACCTCAACTTCCCTTTTAGCCAGACTACTGCGATATGATGGATATTTAGGAGGGGAAAAAAAAAAAGCAAGCACAAGCACTGCCAAATCACTGTGACTTGCAGAGGTTTTGCAATTGATCGGGCTCTTCAATGCTCCGAGCAGAGTCTTGCTCTCTCGCCCTGCCCTCAAATAGATGAAAAAAAAAGAAGCGAATTTACCCGATTTATAACCCATCAGGTCCCATACTCACTTCTCTTGCTTCTTCTCTTCCAGGTGAAACCTCCGCTGGGCGAGCGCGCTGTTTGCTCTCCTTCGCCTCTGCTCTTCCCTTTTCTGCTGGATCCGGGCGTCCAGCTTAGAGATGGTGCAGATGCCCCAGATGGAGTCCTTAATTCCCTGCGGACACGAGGAGAGGCCGTCACACTTCACCCCGCAGAGAGAGGAGGAACGGGATCTGGCTGATCCAGGCCATGGAAAGCCTCTCGGTTATGGAAAGGGACTGAAACGGGGCCAGCCTTGCTCGCCAGCTAGCAGGGGAAGTGAGTGCCAGGCTCAGCCGGAGCCAAGGTCTGGAGCAACAACACCGCCTATTTTCCATGGCCCCGTGACCTAAATCACCGCACGTTCCAACATCTTTAGGAGCAGCAGTGATATTTTTTTTTTTAAAAGGTGTAATTTCTCATCCAATCTCCGCTATTTATGACCCTGGCAAAAGCCAAAGAGTCCAATCTCTCACAGCCCGTTTCTTCTGTCTGGCACAAAGCCCTTCATCTCCTGCCAGCACTTCTAAGGCCAATAAAATAGAATTATCCAAAATATTTAGGATCTGCAAAGTCCTTGTGGCCTGACTGTATGTATACGTTTGATGCTTATTCCTTTACAAAGAAAAGCATCTATCCTCCTTCCGGAAACATCCTCACGTTGGCCACAGCCGTGCAAAATTCTTAATAGGAAAGTGCCTAGAAGTCTTTGCCTTACTCCTCATTTAAAAGATTTCTAGTGCCACCTCCTAGTACTCCACAAGCAGCTAGTTACAGCTCCAGATGAGATCATAACCATCGTTACCAAAATTTCACATCCAAATAAAAACCATAAGGATGTGAGTGCGAGCCAGGACGGCATCACTACCCAGGTGACCCACACGACAGTTCAGAATATGCACCAAACACGACAAATTTTGATGCCAAATGTGCGTCTGAAACGGCAGAGCGTGCTGCCGCTGGTACCTGACGAGGCGGAAATTAATTACACAGGCTGCGCTACCCGCTGCTTTACGGATCGTGTGAGAGCATCGTGAAAAGACACAGGTCCTCCCACTTTAGGTCGTGGCCAGTGTACCACAACTCTTTAAGATCAAACCCAGCAAGTTCTTCAAAACAAGTTATTTCCGAAGATGAGTTATTTCTTAGTGTCATGTCACAAATGTTTTTAAGCCTGTATTTACACCTGGATGATACAAGACAGCGTGGGAGCACGGAGTTTACACAAAGCCTTATCACCACGACACAACTGCTATCTTTATAAGGGCTATACGTTAACTTTTGCCCAAGGGAAATCTGTCACGGTTTCAGCAGCGCCCTGGACAAATGCCGAGCCCTTTGCAACAGACACAACAGCCAGCTCTGGAAGAAATCATTCTAGAAAACACTTGGGGAGCAATGCATCCCACACAGCCACATCAAATCTAATCGTCATCAGCGAGTGGAAAGCCTGCCTACAGGAATCTCTGCTTTACAAAATTGAGGTCTTCAATTAAAATACACCTGGAGTCCTTTGTCCTTCAAATTTTTTAATCCACCCTTGATGATGTAGGAAGGAGGGTGCTCCCCACAGAAGACCCACGATCACCAAAGCGAACGAGACCAGTCCCCACGACAGAGGACCTGAAACGCGGGGACTTACCCTGACGAGATCATGAAGGAAGGTTTTCACGCTGTCTGCCATCTCGACTCCAGCATCACCTCTGGTTCCGAAACTATCAACTACAGGGAGAGGGGAAAAGCCGAACCCAAACCTCTCTCATCCTGGAGAGATGGGAAACAGATGGAGCCTGTGGAGAGAGAAGACACAGGACCACAGCAGGCATTAACAACACCGGTCTGAGTGGGGTAGTTACAAACTAAATCACACCATGTCTATTTTCCCTGCCCTCAGTGGCTTCCCATCGGGCAACCATCCTCGAACATACGACCAGAGAAAGGATCCAAACTTAATTTTGCGGTATCTCATATTAACGAACTCGGGATTTCAGGAACAGCAGAGCCTGTATTTCTACACAGCAGAACATCTCTCCGAACAACACGCTGTGCCGCTCATTTTCAGAAGAGAAAAGCCCGCAGAGCCAGCCCAGAGAGGTGTGAAAACATCTTTGCTAAATCCAACGTTAATCTAACACTTTACAGCTCCGCGCCTCCTCTTCCTTGCACACCAGGTAAGAAACTCTAGGTCTACAATTAGGAGCCTGACAAAATGAGGGCTGCTTTTAAGCTGTCCCATGAGCTTCTTTCTGCCCAAAGCAGTAATTACTCCAAACAGCCCTTTGCCAAAAATGTTACACTAAGTCTTCTGCTTCTCATAAAGTGCCACATAAATACAGACACAGCGTCTGCATTAAGAAAAAAAAAAAAATCACCAGCTAATAAAACTCGTGGAAGCTTTTCCACCAGGATTCAAACTGCTTGCTTCTCCTAGGCAGGAGCTACTGGCAGCTCTGGAGCAGGCTGGTATCACAAGCCCCAACATGTCAGTGTTGCTGTTGCTCTATAACATGCAGCACAGGATACAAACAACTAAAAATAAGTTTTAAAAAAGGTTTTTATTTTGGTTATTCAGAGACAAAACCTGCCAGGGTTTGAACTGCGCTTCTGTGAAGTGGCAAATGCCAGTTGGGATGAAACTGCAGAAGCAGAGCCAGGCTACAGCTTTATTAACGTCAAGTTAATCACAGGCACCTTCACCCTAAAATCAAGCCTTGGGATGCAGACGCACTCAGCCCCATGTGTGGCAGCAGGGTCTTTTCGCTTTAGCCAGGCATCCAAGCTCTGGGTCATGCTGGTGGAGCCACGACAGAAACAAAGGCAGAAACGAGCATTTTCTTTGTTCCAGGCAGCCGTGCCTCACCACCCTTCGGGCTTGGAAATCTATGTGTTAAATACAGTGAGACCTGACTGTGTTATGGTCCCGGCTTCTACAGAAAGCCCTGCCTGATTTATTTTTACCCAGGGATATTCCTGGGTAACTGGGGAGAAGCCCAGGGCTGGGGGTCACTGTTCAAGATGGGGGATCCTCACAGCACCCCAGAGGTGCCCGGGATGGGGAGCCCAGGCCTGCCCCACAGTTATGCCATGGGTACGGGCATTGTCTCCCCCCACTGTTAATGGCGGTAACCCTCACGGTTATTGGTTATTTGGGGGGAGGACAAACTTACCTCAGAGCTGCCCCATAGTTAATGCAGGGGGGAATCCCTATAGTTTACGCTGGGGGGGGGGCACTATTTTACCTCAGTCTCCCCAAGAAGTGAGGGGTGGCATAGTTACCTCAGGGCTGGCCCACGGTGCCCCCAAAACCCACAGCTACCTCAGGGCTCGCCCACAGCCCCCCCTGGGA
>NW_009624143.1:0-8987 GCF_000690535.1 Cariama cristata | reverse complement strand
CCATAAAGATCAAAATAGAGCAAAACTTCTCCATACCACACCCTCCCACCCCTAAATAAGAATGATACCACTGATACTAAGATGTCCACAAAAGGTAACCAAAAGAGCAAGAGTACTTGTCCGCGTTACTTTTAAGCCCGCAATACCCCTGTACATTTTCACCAGCCCGCACACCAAACACACTGTAGCACACCTCAAAGTACCACTGGCATTTTGTTCGTCAGCTGAGGTATTTGGTACTTTTTCCTTCAGACTCTTAACATCCACCTATATCAACTGAGCTCTATATATCAAGCCTCAGAACCTGAGTTCTTTGTCCCAGCCCCAAAGATTTCTTCTTGTTTATATACACACACACCCCCAGAGTCTGTTCCCAATCAAAGAAAAGTAATCTTGCCCAGATCATTATTTTGTTAAACACTTTATTTTTGCCCTTACTGCTCTCCACATGAAGCTATCAATCTATTTAACTATTTCTGAGTGGGGTGATTTGTAGTATTTAAAAAAAGTAGAGGGAGATTTTAAAAGAGTGCTGCCAATTAGGGGGGAAAAAAAAAAAAAGGATAAAGCAAAATTGCAAGCTGAAAAGCAGAAATACATAAAGATTCAGAACACCACCTTTTACCTCTCCCATGCTACCACCATGCCCATCTCTCACTACTGGCCACAATATCACACTTGAATAGTCTAAGTCACAGTTTCAAAGTAAATTGGTATTTATTAACATAAGTATAGTATTAGACAATACACATCTAAGCAAATGGATAGCAATATTTTTATTAGAGGCACAAGTATATTGCCAGAAACTCTGGATTTCAGACCAGTGGGTTTCAGCAGCTATTATAATGATTAGATTTTTAAGTACCCTTTAGGCACGAGTATAATTCCTGCTTGTTTTCAGTAACTTAAGTTTACATGAAATATCATTATCAGCTTTTGTGGAAAGTATGTCAAAGACAGAAATAGTCAGACATTCACAAAGAAATACTTGTGAGGCTGGAATACAAACCATATAATCACAAGTCAAGCACAGCAATAGTTATGTCCATAAAAACAGCCTCAGCGAATTATGTAAAAGTCAGGAAAAATGCTACTTTTAATATGCAGTCTCTTAACCTACTCTTTGAAGGAGAAAAAAAAAAAAAAAAAAAAAAACATTTGATTAGCCTACCAATGCAACCTTTAACTTTCTGGTGCACTTTCATTCCAGCTTTCCCAGATTATCCTCCTCTCCTTTCCCTTAACTCATTCATTTCAATAGTCTCCAAACACTTTCAGACTTCATTTCTCAAATATGTGAATCTGGGAAAAAAGCTGAAAGATAATTCGGTCCACATTTATAGTACCTGTAAGGCTACTTTTAGAAAACCAAAGTATGTTACCGATTTTATTGATTAATATTCATACATGCTTTTTGGCGCACAACGCATTACACAGTCACACGTTCTTCATTTGTCTTTCATAGCACTGTCACTGTGAAATCTTCCTTTCTCCTCAACTGCCTGCCTTGGCAATTTTCTCCTTTGTCAGATTTATGTCTCACTGTCCAATCTTGCATTAACGCTTCTGTTTTTTGAACAGCTTCCCTGCCTCCAGGTGTCCGTGGCTGAACTATGCTCCTTACCATTTCTTTTCTCCACAGAAAAGAAAAAATGCACACACAGAGATATATAAGTGTATGCAGACTTGCTAACAGAAGCTGAATATACCATCAGCTGAAAGTTACACAAAACATAGCTAGGATCAAAGGCTATAAAAAAAAAATCCAATGGACTGAGTGCTAGTAGGTTCTAATACAAAGCCTACGGTGACCATTACCAATCTGTACTTCCAGAACACACAAGCTCTTCTGTATAACAACATCTAAGCTGCCTTTCATCTATGTACAATTAAATTTTATCACAAAACTGTTAAAAGATTATAGATGTTAAAGACTATAAAATACATAAAGACTATAAAATACATAAGCTTCAGCTCAAGGCATATAGATTGAAGCACAGACTTCCCAATTTCAATAAACCATCTGCTAATAACATTCCCACTCCTGGTGGAGAGAATGTAAGCCTACCTGTGTATTAACAACCTCAAGGAAGGCCACATAAGCACTTCCCAGGCTTTGCAGGAGCTCTCCTCACTCGCCTTGGAGATGAGGCTGGAATTAAGACTCAGCATATTAGTTTGTAATTTAAGAGTATATGTGCACTTCTGGTTCAGAACATACCACGCATGGTGTAAGACCAACGCCTGGATTTGAGACACATGTAATCACAAGTGTATTGTGCAGAAATCCAGTGCATCTCCCTATGTCGTTGCCACCAGTCACCTATCTCCCTTCACTATTATGTCAACATTTGAGCACGTTAAGCCTGTAAATTCCTAACAGAGTCTACAGAAGAGCCTGAGACATTTAACCAAACCATCTGGAGAGAGCAAAGCCTCAGTGATACACTACCACTTAGAACAAAGCAATGACGGGGGAGGGCAGAGGGAAGAGGTTGCTGAGTGGAAACACTCTCATGCAAATACATGAACAACAAAGGGACATTTTAATTCCTGGTAGCAACCAGTAAGCTTTCCGCTGACTAACGGTATGACTACATAGCATAATGCACGGCATTCTGCCTGCCTAAGATAACTAACTTCGTTAACATGGCCACGCTGTCTCTGGCACAGACTATTTCACTTGGAGCTAAAATTCAGTATCTGTATGCTACATTATTTAATGCACAAATACTGTAAGATAACATGGAAAGATCTCTCCTTTGAAACACAACAGTACTCCAGAAAGGGACTGACTACACAAAATCGACACTCATCCCAAACCTATCCTCTGTATTTACACATAGAAACATATACTCAGTGTATTGACAACTATGTTTACACTCTTGCCCTAGCTTGCCCTGAAAGTCAGAAAAATCAGTTGAATTTTATTCCTCGTTACACTAAACATGAAAAAGAAGTTCCAAATACCAAGTCACACTCTGGCAATCAACATACATTTTTAACTGCACTTGCATTCATTGTGTAGCTATTCCTATCAAATTTGCTTTTGATTTTTACCATAAGAATGGAATACGCATATAAGTGAACAATAACAATTAAAATCTTTCCCACTCAGAAAACAGCAATACTTCCCAAAGACTATCACTTGCCTGTGACACTGTAATTCCCCAAATGCACTGCTGCTTTCAGAAAGAGAGCAAAAAAACCAAATCCAAATCCCATGCAAGAATATGCCTTAAAAATATCTGGTCACTAAAGCCTGCCCCTCTGTTCTGTTACTGTTGCAGCCTCCCTCAAAAGATTAAACTGTATTTGAGAGGGTTAACTGGAAACCCTAGCAAAGGATGACCACCAATATTAAGATCTGGATTAGATCTCTTGTAATTATGTTGAGATGAAGCGTTTGAACATTCTGGGTTTGTGCTTTTGTGTTGGGGTTTTTTTGTTAATGTAATTGCTCTGGAAACATTCTGGTCTGATAAAAGCAGCAGCTAGGAGTTGAGTAGTTTAAAGTATTCACCACCATCTCGTATTATCACAGATTCTTAAAGAATTACTCAGCCAAAAACCACAAGGTTGCTGCAGTGTTTGAGTAACACTCTGCAACAGCATTCACAAACACATTTTCAGTGAATACATTTCTCCTTGGGTCAGAGCTCACCCTTAGCAACAGAAGACATCCTGGCTTCACCTCTTAAAAGCAAAAGCAGTTATTTGAGGGAAATTACTGCAGATAATTAGCTGTATACTAACAATGCATAAAATGAAAAGGGGAAGATAAATGCTATGGACTCAGCAGATAACACTCAGATTTTAGCTTGACAAGCAAAACTGAAATGGCCATTTATACCGCAAGAAACTCAGGACTGACCAAAAGTACCTCCTTTTAGCATAGAGCTACAAATGTATCAAGTAGCTGAAAAAGAATTTCAAAGTGCCAATAACTCAGACAGAAGTAGTGGAAGAGCAGGTTTGGCATGTGAACTTGAAAGTAGGAAGGAGTTAATCCTTTCTTGTTGCTTATCTTTCCACGTAGCTACATCTTCAGTCACAATTCGCTGAAGTTTGCACAGTTCATTCACATCAGAAAAACACAAAATAACAAAAAGTGGGGAGAAATCAGTCAAAACGAAGAAAACATGCAATACCTCTAATCGCTGTATCCTTCCCTTGAAGAACATGAACAGAGAAGAATTTGGATAGGCGGATTCTTTTTTTGCAAGAATTTCTTTTGCCTCTTTCAATCCTGCCTTGTTATCGCTGCCATCAAGGGCAAAAAAGGGACGAACAACTGTGTGGTACCACAACAGAGCTAATCTAAAAGAAACATAAGAGTAAAAAGGATTACAGCTCGTAAATAGAAATGTAAGGATAAAGTTCTACACAGGCAAATTTTTAAATTTTTCTGAAAGACGAAGAAAGATACGAATCTTTTCTTATACATCCTGGCTTTAAAACAAACACAAGACTGTTGCCATACATCAACGTACTCCTAAACTGCACCTGAACATACAATTCAATGCACACCACCCAACAGTAAAGTAACAACCAAGCTCATAGCATCAAAGCAATCGAGCCTTTAGAACTCTGTATATTTTAGAAAAGAAAATCCCACAGGAAAACTCTGAGAACTAATTGTTCATTAGATGGGAAAAAAAAAACAAACACCAAAACCAACAACAAAACTAAACACACATCAGCAGACACACTTGAAATCAATGTCAAAAAGAAATACATCTGGTGTTCAGAAGGGCAGACATCTGCATGACCTACATCGCTCCTGGAAACAAAGGCAGAGCAGAAAGATTTCCAAGACCATCTGAAGGATAAAACATCCCCAAAAATACCATTTTTCTTCCCCAGAAAGGAGAAAGAACAAATCAACAGGAATATTTAATCTTACGCTTTCTTAAAGAATTAGAAATCCAATTCTTCTCCTCAAGCAGAAGAGACTTTAGATCTGCTGTTAGTGTTTCAAAAGTGACATCTGATGGTACCTGCAGGAGGCCCAGTAATAAATGCATTTGGATATAATTGAACAATAAACCAATTTATGAGGGCAGTTTAAATTAGGTCTGGCTAACTCTTCACCTGATAAAAAGACCCGAATGCAGTATGAAGGCTTGGGAAAAAAAGAGTACACAAAAAAATACTCCTCTAAAAAAACAATAAGGGAGCATCTTATTTTACTCAGATGCTAAAATTAAACTGGAAAAGATCTTTGGCTAAGGATCAATAGCTAAGTGAGATCAATGACTTGTACAAAATAGTATGTTGTCGATAGTGGAGAATGTAACTTGGGTAAATTTACCCAGCCTTCAGGGGGTGCTTTCATTTAATCTACTGGCATATAAATTACTAGACATTAAAATAGCAGGTATTGAAGAATACAGCAAAATACTGACACAAACCTCCAATACATGTAAATAACTAACAGCAGAGAGATCTCATACACTAGTAAGTGATGAATTTACTAAACTATGGCATGTTAAACAACAACCTACAAGTTTATTTTACCTGCTGTTGTTTCCTTTAAAGCAACATGACTTTTTGGTTTTGACTTTTTTCCAGTTACTTACTTTTAGTACTAAGTTATCTACCAAAGCATTTCAATATAGCTACTCACGTAGCTAAAGGGGCCTTCATGTCCTTACTTTCACTTGCATACATCAGTGAAGAAAGCCCCTGTAGGCGGTCTCCAGGAAAACCCAGCAGGTTGATGATTTTGAGCAGGTTTGGGGGCACCATGGATATGCAAAGATGAAAAAGTCCATATCCAAAGCTAACAGCACCTTTCAGTCTGTTTAGCGAATCCTCCGTTACACCTTCTGCAGCAATATGATTATCATTTGCAGCATCAGAAGTCAAGGATTCCTGAGTTGTTTTCTTCTGATATATTTCCTGAAGTGTATTAATGTCTGTATAGCACTTGTTGTAAATTTTCCAGGCTTTTCGGAGTATCCACCCACCTTTTATGTACGCTAAAAAAAAAAAAAAAAAAAATCAAGAAAAAAGTATTTCAAGGACGTATTTCAGAAGTAGAACATAGTAAGTAGCAAGTGCTATTTCACAAATCCTAGGATGCTCCATTTGCATTAGCTTATTATATAAAGGATTTTGTAACAGCTACCGTCCTCTCAAACAGGTCTTTCATACTGGGACCTACAAACTTAAGTGCTTTTCAACCAGAGACTTTAAAACAGTGTGCAATACAAAGGAACTTCCCTTCAGCTATGTAGCAATACAACTGTCAGAAAGAGAGAAATGAAAGAACTTAATGCTGGATTTTGCTCTGCTATATAGTGGAGATGAAATGGCTGCCTGGCAAACAGAAAGAAGTAAAACTCAAAGAAGAGATTACACCACTTAAGCCCAAACGACGTTAAAAGACAGTTGATGGGAAAACACAAAGAAAACCCCTTCCTTTGGGTTAGATAAAATTTTCAACACCATCATTTCCCTGCCTCTCATATGAACACAGTGCCTTATAATTCAGAAAAAAATCATAGGAAAAAAATAAAAGAATGCACGGATTTTATGGGTTTAAAACATTTTTCAGTTGCCTAGCTTACTCAATTTCAAATGCAAGTCGGGTACCTACATTTCACTAAAAATCTGGTCTTGAGCATTCTCAGTTGAGAATAAGAGACTTCTCGGTCTCATTATCCTCTTCACAGGAGGGTAAAGAAAGGCATGACACCAAAAGACGAATACGTCTGATTTGCCTATTTACATAGCATTCATCTTGGTTATAGCACATCCTTGGAAAATGGTAAGTGGTAAACAGAAAACAAACACAGAATACACTTGTACTCGTTAATTGTAAAAGCGGACCAGCATTTTGTCTGATAACAGTCCTGAGAGTCAGGAGATGCAGTGACAAAGGAGTTCACTAAAAATGAAAGAAAATAATAACATAGTTATAGCAGCAGTGTTGTAAACAGCTATCACCAAATTTGAGGAGATCAGTGTTATAACTGATGCCAGAATTAGATCATAACAGGTGGGCTGTGTCAAAGAAAAGGAAAACGCTATTAATACCAAACCAGTCTTTATAAGGCTTTGACATCTTTGACAAAATCCTTCCAATTACCAAAAAACATTTCTAGAAAAAGTACCATCACAGAGCAGACTACCCCTTTTTGGATTGTTGTTGTATGAAGAGGGGGTGAACCTGGTTTGATAGTCTTAAAAAAATCGCACTGAGAAAGACTGCAAAATTTGTATTCTCAGTTGCAACAGAAGGGTTCTGTCAGTACAAACTTGAAGTATCAAAAAAATTAATCCTCCACCTTGAGTTCCACACTAAAGTGTTATAATAAAAAATGTCAACCCCTGCCATGATTCAGCCGCATTTCAAGACTAACATTACTTCAATTGTAAGCAATTAGGTCACTTTTGGCTTCACAGAATATTTTAAAAGTTGTGTGGTTCACCACAAGATGAACACTCATACAACTATGCATTGCAATGCATCAGACAAGTAATAAGGAAAAATCCACATTTTAACTTATCCCACAGACAGTGTCTCTGCTAATAGCTAACTACTGTGTTCTGATGCATGCATCAAATGGAAAGGGTATGATATGGAAAAACAGTATAGTTTTAGGTTTTACTTCCATCAGTGTGCTGTCATTCACAGCTCACTAACACAGCATAACCCTAACAGATTTGATATACAAAGATAAAACAATCTAATGAATTAAAATAATGAATTTCTGACTTTTTAAACATAAAAATTAAATGAAGCCAAATCACTGAGCTGATTTCCCAGCATCAACTTCTGAAAGTAGAGAGACTCGTGACAGCAGTGGTAAATACCAAGAAAAGGTAGTTCAATACTACTGTAGGAAGCTAATCTAAGCTGCTGTGTTACTAAATTTATGATGAAACTATTTGTAGTACATCCATGAGGGTGGAAAAGAAAATCTAAAATGTGTTAGGCATATGAGAAAGCAGCTTGCTTGTCATCATATGCTTCTTGTCATCTTGTTCCAGGGGAAAAAAAAAAAAAAAAAAAAACCACCAAGAAATTTTTCACACATCCACTGATCAGAAATATTTGTCTGTCTCTGAAGAATGTTTTTTTTTTTTTAAATTACACTCATTTCAATAATCTGCTTGCTATTTCTGTACAGAAACATGATAAAAACAAAATATGTTTATACACAATCAGAAAGATAATATACTCAAAAAACTGATATAACAGATCTAACAGTTCAGCAACAGCAGTAACTAGCAGTTGCTGAGGTGGCAATTAACCACTTGGGATTTTAACTGAAGATTTCAGGTATATTTTTTACTCAGTAGAGTAACCCAAATATACTGTATGTTCCGCAGTACTCTGCTACCCACTCCAGTTCCCTGAGCAGCAGACAAGAGAGAAAGGGAACAGACACCACCCCCTGTTATGGCATCCAACCCAGTTATGCAGCTGCAGAATACACACTGAAATAAGAAAGAAACTTCAAGAGGGTGAAGAAAAACCCCCACAAATGAAAACCCAAAACTACATCAAAAATAGTAAGAAAACCTTTCTACAGCACTACACACACTGCAGACAGATATCCCCTGAACTTCTGCTAGCTAGAACCAAACACATTCTTGATGCCATGGCTTTGAATAAACCAAGTGTGCACATCACAGAAAGCATTATGTCCCTGACTGAAGATTTTAAGTGTTATTTTAAATAATCTGAATGTTATTTCCCTGATTCCTTCCAGCTGATCAGCAAGGTTTTCACTGACAATCTGGTCTGACTGCCATCTCTCGGTCTTCATTAATTTGGTAAGAACCTGGGAATGCACTCCCTGTGTATAAGACCTTGACTACATTTTCTACAAACTCATGGGTGAAGGCACATTTTAAGATTATGCAAGAGATACAGTAATGCAAGAGAACATTAGAAACAGCTTTGCAACTGAGACAAGGTTTGTGTTCAACTATATGAGGTTTGTGTGGCAAGGTTTTTATAGCAGGGGGGG
>NW_009624142.1:14857-17884 GCF_000690535.1 Cariama cristata | reverse complement strand
AGGTTTCCGTGATGGCGATTATGTCATAATATCTTCCCTTCCTTGTACCATTTCTACTTTAAAAACTCTAATAAACAAATAATGCCCTTTAATTTCATCAAAATCAAGTTATCAGATGAGAAAACAACCATTTTTTGCAGTTCTTCTACCCATTTTTCCTTTGGTTATATAAATAGTGGTCACAGTTCTTTGAGACTGTTAAAGATACCAGATGTAATAATGTTTGCTTCAGTTTTTAATACCCAATTAAATTTTACTTTCTAACAATTAATATTTCATGGAATCTTTAGTTCATTTCTCTTAATGTGGCAGCTGGCAGAACATGGAATAAATAATATAGCCTTTTGTTCTTTCACTCTAGAAAATTTTCTTTTTATAGCTAGGAAAAAGAATTTCCTTAGTTCTGCTTTTACCCATTTGTCTTAGTAGACAATATCTTGTACAAAAACATCTGCAAAATTGTTCTTGGTCAGGGATATTTATGAATATATATTCATTACTCTGGAAAAGAAAATTAAAACTGTTTGCATTTTTGTACTGGCCATTGTACTATATTTTTTCCAGAAAGATATTTTTGTTTTCTTTCAAACATGGAATAGGTTTCCAAAACTATCATTTAGATGCATAGTCAAACAGATCTTCCTGATGCTGCACCTCAGCATTCCTTGAAGTAGAAGAGGAGCCCTTTGACAAGCCCACTCATATGCATCATATGTGTGTTACCTTACTGCATGCAGAAAAGTTTCATGGAAATGCTGGCAATAGGTCATTCTTTCAGTATATTCACACATCATATGAAAATAGAGTTACAAAGGTATCAGTGTTCTGTTAGCTTCTTATTATCGTTACTTTAAATCCGGGACCTACAAGCAATTTATGCAAGTGAACATCTTTATATTTGCAAAAATACCTCTTGAATTCAATGAACCTAGTCATTTTTGAAGGGATTAATATGAGGCTAGCATAGCAAATCACACAGTCCAAATTCTCAGCTGAAATGTAGTATATGAAGCAGCTTACAATCTGTCCCAGTTTCTATCCCAAATTGTAAGCTTTGCAAAGTAGATTGGGCCATCAGAAATCCTCTCCTATGTCCTCATTTAGCAAAGGCATAACCAGAGGTGCTGGTAATGATTCACAGTATCAGCTCTGTCCTATGACTAACAGCATAGAAAATAAAAATTCATCTGTCAAGCATTCATCAATCTATTTTCCCCTGTAAACCGAGGCTTAGTTTTATTCTAGTAAAACTGGAGATTGTGAGTAAAGGCACCAAAACACTGGGCCCAATACAATTCTATAAAAATCCATCTAATTCATAGCACTTCAAAACAGCAATTCAAACAGTGGTTCAAAACAGGAGACTGTCATCAGCCTAGGATTTTCTTTTATTTTCTTAGATTTACCAGGGTACAATTAAAAAAAAAAAAGCACAAATAAACCAAAAAATAAATAAAATAAATATTTCTTTTTCTGTGTTTTTCTTATATGTTAGGAATCTTCTTCTTCTTCTTCTTTTTTTTTTTTTTTCTTTTGAAAGCACCAAGAACTAAAACAGAAACAGGGAAAAAAAAAATCCTAAAGTTCCATGGGACAGTTGCATTGCACAACATTTCCAGTATTCAAGTATCAAGGCGATAAAATCGGTTGCCTTGTGCAAGTTTCTGATCCTCTTCTGTAACAATTCATTCTACTTGCAGCTATCAATACCTCCAATTACTGCAATACTACATTTTGCAGTAAGGTTATTAATGAAAATATTAAATCAGCCTCTAGAATGATCCTTACAAGCATTTTACCAATAATATCCTTCAGCTGATATTTCTCTTTCTATACATTGTTTTTTGCCAAATCATTATTTGTAAATCTTGTATTAAACACCTTTTCCACCTTAAATAGTTTACATGTGGCACCGTAACAGGTACTTTACTGAAATGTATTAGACCTGCTTTATTTTCATTTGAAAACTTGCTCTTACTGAAATCAGAGTGATCTAGAAGGTTTCAGTTGTGGAATAGTCATGTTGCATTTTATCCTATTTTCGTTTTACTTTCTGATTTTTATTCATTCCATCAGAATGTATTCCACAATATTATATAATACTGTGATTATATTTATAAGTTTACACTCACTTATTTTTTTTCCTTTATTTTAAGTATCTGTAAAGTATCTGTAGATATTTTTGTTTCTGGTCATAAGAAGTTATTAGTTGTTTACCAAGACTAATCTGGGGAACAAAATAAGGCACCATAACCATGTACATCTTTCTTTTACTTTGGCATGTCAATTCAAATACATCCTCTACCAGTGAATATTTCACTTTCAGCTACGGATGTTTTCATACTCAAAAGTACAGATGGGAGACAAAGACGACAAGTTCTAGTCAGTATATATATGTCTGCCACCATAAAACCAGTATCCAGAAAGCCACATAAGCACTTAAAAAATTAATGTTGCCACATTTTTATATTCATAGTACAATGTGTTTCATGATATCTTGAGTTCACTTTATGGAACTTTATCTTTTTTTTTTTTTTGAAACTAGCCTGATCATAGAATAGAGTAGAATCATAGAATGCTTTGGGTTGGAAGGGACCCTTAACGTCCAACCCCCCTGCAATGAGTAGGGACATCTTCAGCTAGGTCAGGTTGCTCAGAGCCCTGTCCAGCCTGATCTTGAATATTTCCAGGGATGGGGCATCTACCACCCCTCTAGGCAATCTGTTCCAGTGTTTCACCAACCTTGACGTGCGGAAACAAACTCTACAACTCACGGAGAGTTATAAAGCAGGCATGTTTACTACGGCGCCGGGTGCAAGGGGGATCGTTCCTCCAAACTTGCACACCGAGTAAAATAAAGATACATATTATATACCATGAAACATTTACATATTCATAATTCACTACATATTCATTGTTATTCACACTTAAGATTGGTTATAAGTTTCTCGCTTCTAATGTAAATTAGTACGCATCCTCAGTAAGCACTAATGAAGCCTCTCTATTAACTACGCATGCTCCCCAAGC
>NW_009624142.1:0-14377 GCF_000690535.1 Cariama cristata | reverse complement strand
GGAGCCTTCTCTTCTCCAGGCTGAGCAACCCCAACTCTCTCAGCCTGTCCTCATAGGAGAAGTGCTCCAGCCCTCTGATCATCTTCATGGCTCTCCTCTGGACTCACTCCAACAGGTCCATGTCCCTCTTGTGTTGGGGGCTGCAGAGCTGAAGGCAGTACTGCAGGAGGGGTCTCACCAGAGGAGAGTAGAGGGAGAGAATCACCTCCCTTGACCTGTTGGCCACGCTTCTTTTGATGTTCCTTTCTTTCTCCCCTATTCTTTTTTTGAGCAGCTGTGGAGTATTTTAATTTTCACAGTAATTTCTGAAAGACAAAATCCCAAACTTCACCTCCCATGTAACTTAATTTGGAGCAATGAATTGAGCCACCTCACAAAAACGGGGGTGATATCTTCTCTAAGGAGTCAAACAGGCATCAGTTCTTAAACTCTCAGCTAACTACATTCCACATTTAAGTAGATAAGCAAGGTTTTTTAAATGTTACTATTACTATTATGTACCTGACAGGATAAATCAGAAGTCTTTGAATACTAAATGCATAGACACTAGTTTTATTCTAGTGATGTTCAAATACACACTTACTGAAATCTTTAATGAGTGTTTCTGACAAAAATCTCAATTTATTCCTACAGTTCTGTCCTGGTTTGGCTAAAAAAAGACTATTTCTCCTTTCAGGAGTTTTTCTTTCAGTTAAATTTCTTCTAAGCAACTGCACTTTCTGAAAGTGCAGCTACATGTTTTTCTGACACTGTTTGCATTTATACTTATCCCCACGAAAACCAAGGCCATGGCTGGCCCTCTCTTGTTAAGCGAGTTAGAAGTCGTAAAAGGGTGGCACCTGCAGAAGAGAGCAGACGGGACAGGTGACCAAAAACTGACCAACGAGGTATTCCATCCCATCCACGTCATCCTCTGTATAAAGCTCAGGGATCACGAAGAGTCTTGCTCTCTTCTTTCATGGCTGGCATCCCTGTGGGACCCTGCTCACCCTCCTGCCTCTGACCCCGATCCGTGCATTCCTGAGTCTGGTTCCTGTTGGCTGTGGCAGCAGTGCGAGCCCCTGCGGCCTGAGATTCCCTGACTGTCATAAGGAAACGCAATATCAGTTTCGTATACTTTTCTTTTTATTTCCATTATTATTATTAGTATTATTAATATAATTATACTTTTTTCGTTATTATTGTTTTATTAAAGTAGTTTTAATTTCCAATCTGTAAGTCTCTCTCCCTTTTCTCCATCCTTTCCCCTCCCGGGGGGAGGGAGGGGGTTAACAGAGAGCGTCTGCCACCCATTTTAAAAGCCGGCCCAGCCTTAAACGGCAACAAGTTCAAAGGTAAAAGCTAGCAAGGACAGGGGAAAGAACTCATCTGAACTCATATAAAAAGCAGCAAGTAACATATTCGGAAATTTAAAAGAAATCTGGGAAAATGTGGATTGAGGTGGGAAACAATGTATTTTAGAATATCTGGAGACAACCATCAAAGCTAGCATTGTAATGTTGCAACTGAGATGTTTTTCAGACAGACTTTCATAATACAAAGATCACATGCTGAGTTTAATGTGTGCTGGAAAACTAATATGTCTCACAGATTCATAATACAATAAAGGGCTAGCCTATTGAATCATGTGTTATTTATTGTTTTCTGAGAAAGGAGCAGGATTTTTTTGTACTACCTCCCTAATATATTTTTCCAATAACTGTAAAATGTTTTACGATAAGAATTTTTCACTTTGAAGTCACTCTAATTTTATATTTGTAGCAAACCTTTAACAGAAGCTTGCCTTGCTTCTAGAGCCTGCTCTAGCCATAGGTGAAGGCAATGAACAGCATACATAGCACCTACAACAGGAATCTGGTCTCACGTAGGGGCAAGCCCCAATCAAGTGTAGTCACTTATGGATCGGAGTTCCTCTGCATTTGATCCCACTTCTCCCCTACTTCTTCCATGATATCAGATACTGAGTAAGCCATACTGCTGGCCTAAGGAGTAAAGAGAAGTAAAAGGAATGGAAACATTCACTCTCAATGCTTCCCTTTCCTCCTTTGCCAAAATATCTGTGGACAGGGACAAGTGTGAGTGACTAGACCCCTCCTGCCCATTTTTGTGGCCACTGATGCTATAATAGAAGCCCTTCACGAAGAAGTGAAAATACCACTTTGAATTTGTGTCTTTGATATAATTTTAAAATTATTTCATACACTCATTATACATATACATGTACTCGTTTCATACACACAGATACACGTATTTACTACACATTCAAAATATTTCATACACTCGTTAATCATAGAAATATAACCTGTAAGGTGCTTTCTAGTCCTTCATCTGCTTCCCTGCTCAGAGACATTTCATCTGCTCTTTCAAACTTCCAGTGAACAGAATTTTTGATTCCTCATATGCCAGTGCTAATCCTAAGATTGGAAGGTATTTTTATGGTGTATATTTATCAATTTGATTAGCAGTCATTACAATACTCACATAAGCTTATGCTTACATAAATATACATAGTGGTGCACATATTCAAATTGTAAGAAATTGTACACAAAAATGTGCATGTTTAAAAAATACATGACAGCATGAATTTTCTCCCATTTTTTTTTTTCCTACCACTGCCACTGTAAAATACTTTCAGCACTTATATTCTGCAGCTCAGGTTTAAGATTGATGACATTTAGCAAGACATAGCAGGTTTGCTTAAAGTTTGCAGATTTATTAGCATGTTGTAAGTTTATAATTCAAACCTGAATTCTCAAAAAAATAAAAAAGTTGCTTATCTAATATTTTTCTTATTTCTTTCCCTGTCATTTTATTTCTGCTTCAGTATTACAACAGAAACATCATAAGTTACACGAAACATTAGCCTGAATCTTCTTAACTCCCTTGCTAAAATTGTACTAGATAATGAATTTATTTCCAGCATTTAAGTGACATCCTAAATCCTGATTCAAGCACAACTGCTTTTTTGTACCGAAAAATACAGACTCAAATGTTCACAAAAGGACATAATTTATCTTAATGATGGCACACTTGATGCATTACTGTACAGCACACGGGGGCAGCAGTCCCACTGCTAGCTGATAGATAACTTCAGAGTCACAGGGAACGCAGACCTTGAAAACTGGAGAACAGCAGACAGATAACAGGACAGGAAATATTTCACAGGTCAGTGTCAATAAAATGACACTGACCTGAGGTCTGAATTGCATATCTCCAGGTAGAATCATAATAAAGAGCATAAAGCTTTCCTTTTTCACTGAGCACAAAAAAGGGAAAACTAAAGAAACGTCAGCTAGATGGATTAAGTGAATAACTGTCTTTTAATTACATTTTTTACCAAAGGTAGAGATGCTATTTAGGAAAAAAATGTGAAACTACAGTACATGGAAGGGGGAAGAGAAGAATGATACACCCAGCTGGCATAAATGAACATAAATGAAATTAAGTTGCCTGAACAGCAGGAAATACAATTTGTGCCAGAAACTGTCAGACTGATCTCATCCATCTCTCAAACAAGGCTATCAATCAGTGTCTCATCTCTGTCTTCAGCATGGTTCTTCTTACCTCCAGCTGGCTGTACTTCAGCAGTGGAGTCATTTTAACTGAAATTTGCTGGTCTTTTATTCTTCAGAATTTCAACTATTTCTGCCAACCCTGGAAAGGTATTATTCTGCCTATATAATTGAGCAATAAGCAGATCAGGAATGGAGGCTGCAGTGCTTAGTGAACACAGTCATGGACTGACACTCATGAAATCTGGATTTTATTCCTATGTCTGCAGTGGCCATTGAAAATCTATCCTTCTGTGCTTAACTCTCCTCCGTCTGCAAGATCTCCACTTATATGCTGAAGCCTTCTTTATTATTTATGATTTTCTCTCTTGTGATCTATATATTTCGCATATATTCATACATGTCATACTTATAATAGTCAAATGCTTAATCTTCCATGCCATGTATTTTAGGTTTCTGTAACTGGAGAGGAAGCAAAGCATACTTCTTTAGAGAAAAAATGAAGTGTTTCATTACTGCGTGTATGCATACAATAGGCAACAGTATGACTGTCCTCTGTTCAGGATCTTAAATTATTAGAATATAATACAGGATTTTGCATCAGGGAGCACTGACAGCTTTCTGTTCTGTAAGGGAAGGCCAACTGGGAGCCAAGGGTGACAGCAAGGCAGGCAGGGCAGTGGCCTCACTGAGAAGGGCACAGCACCAAAGCATCCTGACAAGAGTGGAGCAGAGAAGTAACCAGGGTCAGCTAACTGACCAGGGATTGCCAGGCAAATTCACAGTGATGACGTAGGTCTGAAGTCAAGCCAGGGGGCTTCAGGTCAGTGTCCTTGTCCAGATCAGCAAGGTACATGGCAAGCAGAGGCATGGATTCAATGTAGCTCAGGCAGGTACTATGACAGAGCAGCTCAGGATAAACGCAGCTCCTGAATGAGAGGAGGTCAGCCCCTGCCAGGGCTTCTCAAACAGCCTTGGATCAAATAGCACCAAGGCCAGATAGCTGCTCTGTTAGAGCTGGCCTTGAGCCCTCACGGCCGAGTCCCCAGGATGATGGCAGAATTCACTCAGGACTTGGACATTTTGTGGGTAAGTAATAGTTATAGTTATAATCTACTTGAATTTGTCCCTGGAATATATTTCATTGCATAAGTATGTGCTAAATTGTATTGAACACTGTACACTGCAATAACTGGAACTTGCATAATGAGTTTTAGATAAGCGTTACTGAAGTTGCTACTAAAAACAATGGCAGACTGACTTCTCTTTTTCTATTTCAAATAGTTTTACAGCTGCTTAATTTTCATGGAGTTTTTTGTGACAAAAGTGGCAAACACCAGGACCTTGAAGATATTTCTTCATCAGATATACTTTTCAGAAAAATAGCTATTGATTCATAAGCAATGACTCAACCCCAGAAGTCATTAATAAATCAATTCGGGAAGATTACCTTTGACTTTAATAGTAATTCCATGCATGAATGGTCTAAATGATCAGTCTGGCAAGATATTGCGTTTGCTTACCATTTAGAAATTCCTATATGACTAACAGCTATGATCTATGAAATAGCTCCAGAAGCTTTCTGCCACTATGTCTAATACTTCAGTTGCTCTGATTAGACCAAATGAATTTCTGGATTCTAAAGTGCTGTGCATTTTGCTATGACTTAGACTTTTCAAAGCTAATGACCTTAAATTCAGAGCATGGAGGATATTGACACATCATTTTTCAAATTGGTAGATTTTCTTAAAACTGCATTTCATCAGAGATCCGGGACAGCAGGACATTGAAAACAGCAATGCTGTAAAAAAGACATATTGCTTGCAGAAAGCACTTGCACTGTGCTTTGTTAGGTGAAAACATTTGAGCTGAGGTAGAAACATTGTGAAATTTTCTGTTTTGTATGCATAGTAACTACTTCCAAATACAATTTTATCATCACTACGCAATGTCAGTAACCCCTTTTGGAAAATTGGGATTACCTAGTAGAGTTTTCTTTCAGGTCTCGGATATCAGAACAATAGCACCACAGCAACATACATCAAGGAAAATAGTACAACTGAGTGTATCTTGCACTCTGATACTCAGAGATTAATGAATAAAGAAACATTCAATATTATTGATGGAACGTCTCAAACCAAGAGCATGAAAAGCTGTTCTCTGATGTCAGTAGCTTATGATGACTATTGACTTACCTTTTTGATTTAAGGAAGACTACACCACTAATGCATTTTTCAGAACCTTTTTAATATTTGATCAAGGATAAAGTAGATTATACATCATACTTACTTGGAACAGTGCAATAAGATGCAAATGCTGAACAGAAACTCAGTGAAACTTTTGATTGCTATTAGAACAAAGATTATAATTGTAGTGATCCACCAGCTCTCCACTATGATTTGGGAAAAATAGACTACCTGTATATCTGTTTTATGGGACTCTAATTAAATTATCATAATTATGACTAGGCAGAAGATGTCAAAAATACACCCTATTGTCTCCTCACTTACTCTGTGCCCTGCTGGGGATGCAAAGAAAGTGGACAGCCTTGAACACTCATTTAAAGCTTATGACAGGAACAAAAACATTACTAAGTAAGTGTTAAATACGTGTTTAATGGCTGAGGGTACATTGTAGGATCACGTTGGTATCATGCATTTTGTATGGCTTCTCATGGGACAAAAGACTAGCTTTCACGAGCTTGAACAACTGTGAAAAAATGTATCCAAAATGGTTTCACCTACATTGTTTTTTTAGATAAGAGGTATCACATAAATGTAAACTGGCATTGTTATAGTCATGTGAGACAGGAGAATTAGATTTATTCTCAGTAGATACATTTCCTCATACCCAGGGATTTCACAAATGCTGCCAGATTAAGTCTTAGGTTTACAGTTGTTGCCTATTAAATTTGCTTCCTTGTACACAGCGGACAAGGAAGAAACATTAATTCCTGGTTGTGAAGAAGCTTTAATTACTTTTATTCAGGTACAGTAACCTAACTTAACCAATGCATGCGTATTTGTTTAGATGCAAATCACTACAGTTTTTAAATTGCAAGTAAACCACATGATTTTCAAAGGTATCAACCAATCCTACTGTATAATAAAGTATCTTGAAAGATACTTTATTCATGGCTCCTGCAAAATACAACTAACTCACATTTTTCTGTATTTTATGCTCTTTTCTGTACCTTATGTTTTATCCAAAGTCTTAATTTGGTCATGATAAAATGGTAAAATCTTAATGTTACTATTCCTTTTTTTATTTTTTCTCACCTAAGAATGGATACAGTTTCTTGTTTCCCCCTTAAGCACCACATTGTTTTCTGTCGTTATTGTTTGCATCATAAAACAAATATGTAGACCTACTACAGGACTGCATCAGGAATCTCACTAACAGCTCAAATGACAGTGTTATTATACCAATCAAATACAAATAATAAAAAAATCAAATTATAAAAGAGATGTCCAAAGAGATAACCAGTGGTGAAGATCTTCCTAATTCTTATGCAATGCAAAACCTCACTAAGGCTGAGTTGTTTATATTACAATGCTGTAAGTGGTTGGATTGTTATATTTCTTAAAAGGAATGTAATGTTAAAGTAAGCATGTAAAATAATGCTCCCTGACAAAACAGAAATATTATAACTCACTCTTAAAGTAAAAGAATAGAATATTTAAGTCTCTCAAATTTCTTCTGTCATTAATATATGAGAACATGTGGCTTGTATTTAAGTCAAGTTAACAGATTGCTGGTCTGAACTTACCTAGTCAAAAAAAGCGCAGAATGACACATTTTCACACGGTGATCCCGCTTGTCCTTAAAAGTTGATGAAGCCTAATTCCCAAAATAATAAAATCAGTGTGAGTCCTTCCACTGTATTATTCACAGATCATTCACACTTAAAAAGTGCACTATTTGTCTTCTGTGCTTCTTACTTGGCCATGTACCTAGGTTTGCATCTAAAGGCAAGCATGAGTGGTTTCACAGAACATATCTAAATATAAGTATAAACAGTCCCACAAAAGTCAATCGTCTGTCCTTATTGAACTGGAGTCTGAGGGAATCCATGGGTCTGGAGTTTAAAATCTACTTTTTTTAAAACAGTTTCATGAGATAGCTCCTGTGATGGTACACTGCAAATACAATTTCCATGCAAAGTAGCATGAATATTTAATATACTTTATCATAAACTTCTATTTGGCAGTTCTCAAATAATGCACCTGTGTACCAACATCTATTACTTTTACATGAATCCAAGTTTGATCCACAACATCCAGTTCTTTTTCTAACAGCTTCAAAATCAACTTTCTAGACTATCATGCATGTTAAACAAATGAGACCATCAGAATTATGCCAAATGTCAACAGATATCCTTCAACTGTCCTACAGAAATTGACAGTATAGAATAAAAGAAAACTGTTGAGACGGTAAAAAAGAAATTAATATGGTACAACAGTCTCTTTTTGTTTGGTTGTTGGATTGTTTTTTGATTACAGCACTTCCTAACTGCTTATCCATACTGGTATTTATTGTAGTTCATAGAATTTAACAGCATTGATAGATAGGAGTATATCAGGGTATTTATTTATCTGTGTAAAGTGAAATACAGCAAAGTTAAGTAGAAAAAGCTCTGTAATTTGAAAATGTCACTCTATCTTAAGTCAGAGTTCTTACACTTGATTTTAATGAACTGGCTTTTCCTTCCATACATATATCTATATGGGTTAATATTCAGCTGATGAGCTTCTTTAAAAGTTTAGTTTTGCAGGAGGACTCCAAGGTATGCTTTTAGAAACTGTTAGTATGGTTATCCTAATTCATTTTGTCACAAATTCAAAAGTAACAATCACAGCATCAGTGTTAGGATCTTGATTTTTGACCCTGGTGGAAAATTCCAGTAAAATCCAGCACAAAGTTGTGCTGTATTTTTAAACTTTCCAATAATATATATTTCAGCCTACCACTGCTGTAGTTAAACAAGACTGAAGAATATAATAAAAATTAAAAAGTAGACATAACACATTTTCTAATCTGCTAATGAGTCAAAAATTGTACACCTTTCTAATCATGAAGTAATAAAGCAATAATTCTCAGTAAAGTCTGGCAGTTCTGGTCTGAATGCAGAACCCTGGGGAGTACTCTCATACTTCTCAACAGGCAAGAATTTACTGATTTACTGTAAAAAAGGTCAACTGTCATATAGCTATTCTTAAAGTAACAGATATTAGTAATCTCTTCAGTTTGTTCTGGTAAATTTTTTTAATGGCCTTGCTACTCATTCCTGCGCTTCTGTTCAGTTTTACCTTGATTGACACGCTTTGCTTTTTAGAACCTGAACATGTGTCAAAATCATGTGATGGCCTGGGTTTCTTTCCTCTCACTTCTTTTTACAGAAAAAAGAAGGGAAAGGTGGGCTTGCTTATGGTAAGATTTTTACAAGAATGTATGTCTTGGTATGCATTAGAGAAGGTAAGATGCCCAGCTTGCACTTGGAATAGGAGTAAAATGTGGTCATATTTTTCAAAATAGTTTCCAGTTTACAAGAATGATACAGCTATCATTTTCTTCTAAAGAAATGAGACTCTACATATTTCATGCCAATACAGACTATACATGGCAACTCTATGGTACAGGACTTTGTGACTTTGTGATGCTCAGCTTAGTAATGGGGTCTTCTGTAACAGCCAAGTGAATTGAAAATTATCTTTTTATACAGGCTTGGGCTGTTCCTGGACATGTTGCTCTCCTGATTATGAAATATTATTAAAAAAAATTCAGAATTCACCTTTAAAACTGGAAGCTATCCAAAATCCTTACATTTATTATTCATCTTCTCAGGTGGAATTCTAGCAGCTGTTCAGTCTTTCTAGGCTATGTTTCCTTGTACTTCACCTCAACAGTCTTTATTTATAATCTGAACTTTCACCTGTTAACAGAGGTTGTTTTTCTTATCTTTTATATTCCCTGAGACTTACAACTCTGCCCTAGATTAAAGACAATAAAAAGAGGAGACCAGAAATGCCACAATATATTTTTATGTTCTGTCCATTCCCATTTGCTTCTTCTTCTTTTATGGCTTTATAATCTTCCCATCTATCTTTCATGTTTCCTTGCCTGAAAAAAGATTTACTACATGAGCCTGGGAGTCTTGTAGCACTTCACTCACCAGCGTTGCCTACCATGGTGCCTCTGGTCGGACAAAGATTGCGTTCTCCAGATCTGTTCCTTTAGAGACACATGCCATTGCGGCTCTCACATTGTTTTTCTGCTCTTTCCAAGTACCACTGATTTTGCTATGCAGTCAGCCTGATTTTTTTTTTTAAAATCCCAAGATGTTAGGTGTCTAACAGAACATTTACCAAAATGCTGACACAGTTTGTCCTATTAGTGTGTAAAGAGATCAGAAAAGCATTCATAATTGTCCCTAAATACAAAAAGACTTACTATTAATATCTTAACTATTAACAAGAAAAATACAGTTAACAGCCCATCATGCTTCTTTCTGCTTATGGATAAACCAGGTCTCTATGGTTTCATCTTTATACGCACTGATTTAGTTATAACAAAGTGGTCCTCAAACAGTGAACTGTAGTGCTGTTGAATAGCTCTCCATAGATGCAGCATAGACTTCTTATATACTCCATCCAAATCATTATGTAATCTTTGACAATAATCAAAGCTATGATGTTTCTTGGAATTATGCTTCATAACCACCATGTTATTAAAACCAGCCAATCATTACACTGGAGTATCATCAGAACAACTTGTGTAACGCAGTAACACATCTGACAGATGTTTGGTGTTCATAGGCCCTTCAGTTTGGATGGGGTGTTGTTTAAGGAGATTGTTTTTCTAAATTTAGAGAATTTTTGCTACCTGTAAATTTCAATAGTTCCTACCTGCAGCACTAGATAACTCTCACAAAACATTTTAGAAAGTTAAATCAGAGTAATAGTAAAAAAAAAAAGTAATCTTCATGAAGCTTTTTAAACTTCCAGTTGTAATCTTCCAAGCCAATAGCAAGTGACTTTGAAGCCTCAGAAAGCATTTTTTGCCTTCTTCATTCACATCTGTGTATAACTGAAGTGCACACCTATGGTTCCCTTTTACGTATTTTAAAAGCCTACTTACTTAGAAATTTTAATTAGTCCCTACTAAGCTTTCTTGTTACAGATAGAAAGGCTTGAAAGGTTTGAAAGGAGGTGCTGTTCTCCACACCCCCCAAAGTCTAGGTGCGACAGATAAATGCTACCAAACTCCCCAACACCATGACAGCTCTGGTCATTGCTACTAGCCCAGCTGCATGATTGTTTCCTACCACTAATCTCTCTTGTGTTGAGCCAAAGCATTGATATAGTCTGTCATTGTATAATATAAAAGAGGTAAGCAAAGTTAAAATTTTCTTTATAGAGATGACAGCTTGTTTAGCTGCATTGTTGGCAAAGTTGTAACATGTTACTGAGGACATTAGGGTTTTAATTACTCTTTTTCAAGCAACAGTCTATTGAAAAAACCTATGATATAAGAGAAAAACCATATAGTATCTATAACCCTGTGTCAGAACTTTACAAAATATTAACATCTTTGCACCTTTAGAAAACAGAGATGTTCCCCTCTGCCCAGAGATTCAGCAGTTACAGGAAAGTATAGTTAACTATGGAACTTTTAACATAAATTAATTTTCTACAGTACAGTTATTAACTGGAGCTCTGTAAGTGAAAGCATTCACAACCCTTTGAGAATAGGTAGGGGAATACCTTCATGAAACTGTTCTCCATTTCATTAATCCCACTGTAAGCCATCAGTTAAACCTGAACTAAACAATCCCAATAAACCTCTAAATCCTGGGAAACTTGCCCACTTTTGAATACAAAACACAACTTAATAAAGTCTTGTTTCATGATAATTCCTAAAAGACAATATAAATTAAATAATTAAAAGATAATTCCTTCCAATTCATTTCAAATAGTTCTCCTATCTCTAAACCAAACCCTTTTTCTCACCATCATACTAATATTTTCATTCTGAGATGTCCTGTTTTTAAGAACTGATCTGCTGATATCTGGAAATATTTTCCCTGTTTCAATGTAATTTATTATTTTTTTGTTAATAGTATGTGTTTTTTAAGTAAACTGCATTTTTTTAGTATGTAGTTGAATTAGGAGTTCACAAAAAATATTAGATGCTCAACATTTGAACATTCTGGTTAATTGCGACTGCCATCCACAGCAGATATTATTGGTCCTTCTGTTTCATTCAGAATAAGGCTTGAAGAAACCTTTATCATTTGAAAATACATGGAAGAAATTATACTGAATTAACTGTGAGATCCACAAAAATCTGAATATATGTTTTAGAAAAATCTAAACTTCTTAAATTTAGTAGGGACACTGGTTTAACATCACACGATACTGGTAAAACCTCAAACAATAACAGAAAGCCTCAAAATCTCACTTTCTATAAATTATTAGTCATTAATACAAACAAAAATTATAAATGATAGAGGATTCAATATTTTCCTTCTCTTTTTTTCAATATTAGTATATAATTGTTAATTGAAGCAATGTCTCATTGCTTCAAACATGAACAAGGAAAGTATTCCTTTAATCAGGGTAATGTGACAGAAGAATGTGAATTCAGCAAGATCATCTATAGTTGAAAATTATTTTACATTTCAAAAAATTCAGTTTGCAATTTTGGTGTCTTCTCTATATTGTCTTTGTATGTCCAACATTTTAAGGAAAACAAGGGTGCATTAAATTTTATGATTGAATAATCTAATTGTCTTTTAATGAAGACAAAATAATTTCATGTTTTGGACAATATTACTATCATTATTTGTTCCTGTATAAAGAGTTCCGTGAGGTGTTTTCATTCCTCTGTTTCCTTACTCTGTCAGGATGACATCATCCTATACACAGGATTACTTTAATGTGTACTACTATGCCCATGTTTAAATTTTCCTGTGCATGGAGTTTGTTGTGCGCACATGTCATTGCATAGTTACATTCTCAAAAGATATGAATGCCAATAGGACTAATTTTCTTCATTGATCAAGATTTAACCACAATTGCAATGAATCAAGTTGTCTTTTTAAGTAGATATTGTGCAAATTTGTTGCTGTACTCTTTTGCTTCCAGTGAAAACATTTCTGAGCCAAAGCCTACTGATATGTATAAAAGTACATAGTGAAATTTAACTAGAAAGCTTTCTCTAAATTTATGTTTTTTTCATCCATTAAAATGCAGCTGAGTACCCTATAGTAAACAAATACAGAAAAGAAACCCAAGAAAGTTGCAAATGAAGCACAGAACTGTTTGACAATGTCACAATTAACATTTTTCATCATTGTTTATATATGCATTTTTATCTGTCCTCCTTTTCTGAGTCACAGTTCAGCATCTTTTGTGAAGTACTTGTCTTTACAACATATCCAGATTTGGCTCATCCCCACTGGCTTTATCAGCATTCATCTGCTGCGTCCAGCCATCACAGACTGCCTGTGCACCTCCTTTTCTCTTCCAATGTGAGATTACACCTCTTCAGTCTCTTCATCTTTCACATTTAAGACCCTCTCTTCTCTTAGTCAACCACTGAAGGAGAGACCAAGAACAAAGAAATCCCTTCTGTCTCCTACTTGAGCACCATTGTGGTCACTTCCATACCCCATTCCACTGTAAAAATTTCCTGAGGAGAGCAGCTGCTATGCAAATTTTGTTTTCTTCGCGTTTTTAGGGATGGGTCATACTCAGGCTTATCTGTGTACAGGGTATCTATAGGACCTACACCTAATACACAAGCCACTACTGGGCATATACAAAGTCAAGTTTTCAGAGGTAGCAACTTAAGTACAAGTTTTGTAGAGTAGCAGAATTCACCCCTTACTCCTAAACAACAGAGCTTGCTGATTTTCATGTCCATGCCACAAAGCTGTATGCATTTCTTTAAAACAGAATATTCTTGGTCATCTTTCAGATGAAAAACAATGTGATTTACTTAAACGAATTAGAAGAAAACTTCTGATCATTTTGCTGAAACTTTCCAAAAAGCTAGCCTGAGGGAGAAAATCAGCCTTCAAATTCCTCCCAAACAATTAAATTTTGGCAGTCTTGTAAACAGCTTATAAACAACTGAAAAACTTTTCTAAAAAAGCAGCCTTGTTTTCTCTTGCTTATAGGCAATTACTATCATTTTAATTAGAGAGATATATATGTATGATTTATATATCACATATGCTGTATGTGTATGGTTTTTAAAACAAGACTAAGTGATCCTGTAATATATAAAGAACACGAGAGTTTTTCTTTGATCTTTCTTTGTAGTTGATTTCCTTTAAACCCTGTATCATCCTAATAATTTTAGTTTTACCAATTATTCAACGTTTTAAATCTCCAAAATAGCACAGAAAATGGTAATGTTTTTTCTACATACTAAGAGTCAAGTCTTCAGTCACCTATTCTTTGATCAATGTCAACAGGAAGAAAAGTATTAAAAAAGATACCTGCAATATCACCACTGAAGTTGTGAGCCTGATTTTGTCAAAAGTGGGTGTGTTAACCGGTTCTGAAAACAGAATAGCTGTTTCTAGTCTCTTGAGAAGGACAAACTGCTTGAAGCTATCAAGATATATGTTATTAACTGGAGGGGTGGGCGGGGGGAAGGAACTTTGACTATTTTACTATTTGAAACCTTATTATTACATGATTAAATATGTATTCATTTTCTATACCATATTCCAATGTGTGAAATTATCTGAATAAAATAAAGATTATGTCATCATGTAGAAGAGGAGGAAACGTCCTGAGAAATTAGAAATGCAAGTTTAATGGCATGCAAAGACCACAGATTAAAATGACACA
>NW_009624141.1:427-786 GCF_000690535.1 Cariama cristata | reverse complement strand
CCCGCCCGCAGTGGGAGCAAGGGGTTCACCCGGCGTTCACTCCCTCCTTCCCTCTCTCATTAAGATAGGGCTTTATGCAGAACATCTGTAAGGGAAGGCAAAATAAATGACAACACTTTTACACCATTTCCTACTTAACTTTTCTTTTCCGACGCTTTGTACTGCTCGAATCTTGCTTGGATGTTTGTACATGTAATACTCTGCCCACTTCAGCTCTTGGGACGGGCTTGTCTTGTATTTTCTTTTTTTCGTGTTTTTTCTTTTTTTCCTTGCCCTCTCTCCCACCCCCGTCCCAGCGTGCAGACAGAGTCTTTCACAACGTGCTTTGCTCACTTTGCTGTCGGGGGAAGAGCAGCAGG
>NW_009624141.1:0-371 GCF_000690535.1 Cariama cristata | reverse complement strand
AACGGCTGCACAAGTGGCCGGCATTAATCACGCCTTGTCTTTGCAGAAGGTGAGCTCCATGCACGGTGCACCCACTTATTCGCTCTTAAAATTCCCCCTTCTCCTTCCAGCCCGTCGCCTTCCTGTCTCCACTGAACAGCATTTTTCCCTGACCTGGGATCCGGACAATTGTCCTAATGGTAGTTAAAGAAAACAGGGATTAAACATTCATTAATGCTTTTCTCCCGTATTTAGACTTTTGACCTCAGAAACCAGGGTGCCCTGCGCACGGAGCGTGTGTCAAACCTCACTGTAACGAGGAAAAAGCTGTGTGTGGGGGGGGGTCCCAAGGACCCCGAGGTGATTTGGCCGCCTGAATACACTTGGTGAAC
>NW_009624140.1:0-578 GCF_000690535.1 Cariama cristata | reverse complement strand
ATGGCAATGGGAAGAAGGGATGGCCATGGGAAGAAGGGATGGCAATGGGAAAGGATGGCCATGGAAAGGGAAGGGATGTCTTGGGGAAGAGATGCCCCTGAGGAAGGGTTGTCCCCGGGGAAGGGATGCTCCTGGGAATGGACGTCCCTGGGGAAGGGATGTCCCTGGGGAATAGATATCCCTGGGGAGGGATGCTCCCAGGGAAAGGATGCCCGTGGGAAGAGGTACCTGTGAGCAGGGATAATGCCCCCCCCAACGCCGTGGAAGTGATGCCCCCAAGGAAGGGCTGCCCGTGGGGAAGGAATGCCCGTGGGAAGAGAGATGCCCGTGGAACTTTGCCAAGGCAGGGTGGCCGTGCACCTCCCGTCACTCACCGCGCCCCGTCCCAAGGGAGGTGTCACGCAGCCGGGGTCCACGGAGACGCAGAGGATCCCGCTGTCCCCGTACTCCAGGGCCAGGCACTTGGTGAGCATGTTCAGAGCAGCCTGGGGGGGAGTAGGAGGGGGGTGGTGGTGCAAAAAAAAACCCATAACCACCGTCACGGGCTGGCAGTGACACGGCTGGCGGGCCGGACGGCG
>NW_009624139.1:6037-30892 GCF_000690535.1 Cariama cristata | reverse complement strand
ACTCTTTCTCTAGAATCCTTCTGAAACAGGACTCGGAATTCGAGGCCCTGAAATTATGCCACAGACATATGTAGTACTTGGTTCCAGCCTCCCCAGAGCAGCGGCTTGCAGTTGTAAAACCTCAGATCAAGCACCTGCATCCATGTTATTTTTGGACTGTCACATTATGGTATGACATTTTTCTCCCATTTGTGTTCAAAATGCTTGGATCCTGACACTTTGCTCCAAACCAGCGCCGTATACCCCCTGTCTGGCTTCTTGTGCTACAGTCAGCTGGACGTTGGGCCCCAAAATTACTCCTCTAACCGATGACAAAAACAGAAAACTAATGAACTTGCTGCTTTTTATGCTTGAAAAATGTGGATCTTGCTAAAGCTCTGTCCCGTAGCATTGGAAATGTACCTGCTGCTTCTGTTCTGCTGGATTCTGGCACTGGATTCTGGCACTTTTTTTCATCTAATACTGCAAATTGTGCTGGCAGATATTCACTCTGATTCTTGAAAATCGGGAGCAACTCCCCAGTGCAGTGAGGAACAAAAGCTTCCACAGGAGCTCTATAAATATACACAACAAGTAGATCCTAGTGAGTCCTGCCTTTTTTCTCATTCCTGACAGCAGAATGTGGTTAGTTAAACAGAAGTGCTAGCTTTGTAGAATTCACTGATTAGAAATAAAATACAGTTTACAGATGGGTTGTCAAGATGCAGTAAGATTCAGGAGATAAAACCAGTGGTTTTTTTCGTGTTCTGTATCAGTGCTGTGACATCAATGTGGTTTTGTTTTCCTTGGCAATGCTGAGGTGGCTGAATGTATCTGTTTAGACAGGAGATGTCAGGTGAGAACTGGCAAAATGTGTCTGGCTCAACCAGTTACCAGTTCCAGGGTAAGACACTTTTCCCTTTTTCTTAATGCAGGATAATTGTGCTATGACACAACATAGTGCAAGTTTTTTTTCACTCCCATTGCTTTCATGCATTTTCTTAAGCTACAGAATGAGAGAGTGGAAGACGGGTTTAGCAAATGCTGTGCCTACGGCTTTGTTTGGAGTGTGCTTTTGGTTTTGTTTGGGGTTTGGGGTTGGGAGAGTGCAGATGTACTGGAATGCACTGGGATTATTTTGCTGTTCCAGAAGCAGGGAAACCTATTTGCTACTCTTACAATGAAACTTAAGAAAGCATGGCCGAAAAATGGGTCCCAATACTAGCTCTTAGTTATACGGAGTAATTAACAGTGGGGTGCGTGAAGAGTCAGAATGTAATAGTGCAGGAGAAGCTACTGTATTTTCTGAGTATGAGAATTTGAGGGCTTGACTTTAAAATTTGGTAGATCTGGTAGAATCTAGGTTTTTAGCATGCTTGTATGTTGGGATATGTGGAACTCCTGGTGGTAATGACGGCTGCAGAATTATGAGCAGTTACTTTTGTATGTTTTTATGTAGTTTGGAAATTGAAGTCAAATTAGCAAAACACAGAAAAATAAATATTCTGTTCTATTGCTCCCTGCCTTCCACCCCCGCCGCCATGTGGAGCAAATGGTGTGATGTGTTTTCTTTCAGAAGACAGCAAATGCTTCGTTTCCTTAAAATGTAATCCCACGTATGTGATCAGTGGAACTAAAGGATAATGATCTTTCCATCACTGTAAAAATTACCCATTTATCCAATAGCA
This sequence comes from Cariama cristata, assembly GCF_000690535.1. Taxonomy (NCBI): domain Eukaryota; kingdom Metazoa; phylum Chordata; class Aves; order Cariamiformes; family Cariamidae; genus Cariama; species Cariama cristata. Next base: position 29,225 of record NW_009624139.1, on the reverse strand, counting down.
TCCATGTGTATCTGCTATATAACAGATTTCTGTAAAGGCTGAAGTGTTCATTTACTTCTTTGTCTGTTTTTCCCACACACACATTGGAAAAAGTGCTTTCTAGAATCCTAACTGGAAAGTGCCTATCTGGTACGTCTTCTGAGCCAATAACTTCAGATAAATTTTAAGTCTGAAATCTGGGTTAGAAGCCAGTGACAGAACAGAAATCATTACAAAATAAATTAGCAGAATCACCAGTGTAAAAGCAAATGCTGCATTCCAATCCCTAAATGTGCTGTTAATCAGGAAGCAAGAGGAGCAAAGGCAATCACTTCTGGAGATATTTTTGTCTTTTATGATAGCAAAAAATAACCTCATGCTACTAGTAAAACAGCTGGTTTTTTGTCTGCCTGCTTAATATTTAAGACTAATAACTCAAACGCTTTCAGAGATTAAAAGCAGAAATGCTACTTTCCTGCAAATGAACATTTATAGCTCACAGAAGAGGCAGCTGCCATGGAGGCCCTAGTCGTTTACTAAATCTTGGATTCTTGATCCTGTATGCCGTGGAATTGGGAGCAGTAGGAACAAGACCTAGATTGGGCATGTTTTTTTAAAACTTGGTTGTTTTTATCAGTGTAGTTAAATGTGTCATGTAAGTAAATCCTCTTTGTTTTTCAGCTTGTCCAGGAGTTCAATACCCAGGTGGCTCTGTATCGGGAGCTGGTCATTTCCATTGGGGATGTCTCCGTCGCCTGCCCATCTCTGCATGTGGAAATGCACAAAACTCGAACCCGAGGATGTGAGATGGCCGATCAGGCTCATCAAAAACTAGCAGCGATTTCTGGGTAGGAGTCTACTTACGTTTAATTAAAGTTGTGCTCATACGTACGTCTTTGCTTAAATACTGCATAATGGAAACTTTCAGCAAAAGCATTAACTTGTGTTTCTGGTTTAGTCATAGAGATGTGTGACCACAAATTCTACAGAATGCTCATATCCTTATGATAGTGCAATTTTGGATCAAATCCTAGTCCCCTTACCAAGATGGTATCCTACTGATTTCACTGGATGCTTTTATGTAAGATGAACAGGATTTTACTCCCTATCACTAGACAACTTAAAAAGATCAAGGGAGAAGCCTTACCTTTCAAGGGTGAAATAGCTACAGCTTTCTGCCCGGTCCTTCATTGGGTGTACCTAATTGAATAGTTAGAGATGATGAACTCAGCTTAACTAGAGACTTAACAGAATTAGACAAGAAAATAATTAGGTGAAAATTATGTAGGGGAGGGGAATACAAATACTATTGTGAAAACTTGTGTTTACATTCTGCATGTTTTTAAACCCTTATTTGTGTTGAAATAAGGATTGAAGCTTTACCAGCATGTAATGTTTTCATTTATTCTTTGATATTACATTGTATACATTCCTTTCCATGGTGACAGAATGTATGATCACATACTTGAGACTATGTCTCAGTGTAAGAAAAACCAACATAAATACCTGTGTCCTACAAAATGGGAATTCATGCTGCTTACACAACATCTTAATTATTTGTGGGTTCTTCACAGTATGGTGACTGGGGCATTTGTATAAACACATGTACCTCCTGAGTCGTGTCTCTCAGACTACACTTTGTCAGAACTTTCTGCACCTACCTTATCCACCATAAACCATTGTGTACCACTGGAAAAAAAACTTTCTTTTTTTTGCAGCTCTGCCTAATCCCCGTTCTTTTTAACCAGTGCATTGAAAATGTGGAAGCGAACAGTAGTGAAATTGATCTTGTGCACTTTCAGACTCAAAAAAGAGACTAATAGAAACCAAAAAAATACATCTGAATACCAGAATCTAACTTGGATTTTTATTTAATCCATTTTTTTTTCTGTAAAGAAAACCATGATACATGATAATTTAGAAGTTTGGAGGTCTTTTAAGTAATCATTTCACAGTTGGGTGTCTGTCATAGACACGAAGATGTCCTGAAGGTTGTGCAGTTGCTGCGAGATTGACATTTAGCTAATCTAAAACTGTTTTAAATAACTATGATAATAATGTGATATCCATAACAACTGGTAGGTGTTAGAAACCCTCTGGAAATTACTTGTTTGGTTTGACAGTCATTTTACAAGATGTGCTTCACATCCCCACCCTCCTACAGCTGAGGAAAGCCGTATGAGCCAACTTAATTTTTTTGGTGTATCTGTAAGGAAAGATGGGAGATGAAGGTGCCACAAAGATTCAGTGCAGAAAAGAAATATATCCATAACAACTGGTAGGTGTTAGAAACCCTCTGGAAATTACTTGTTTGGTTTGACAGTCATTTTACAAGATGTGCTTCACATCCCCACCCTCCTACAGCTGAGGAAAGCCGTATGAGCCAACTTAATTTTTTTGGTGTATCTGTAAGGAAAGATGGGAGATGAAGGTGCCACAAAGATTCAGTGCAGAAAAGAAATAGGAGAGGAGTAATAAATAATCTCAAAGGTTCAGTCTTTTGGAAAAGTGATGTAGTGCATATGGCATAGGATCTCGAATGGGAACCTAATTTGGTAGGAAGAAAAAGTATCAGGAAGAAAAATACATAGGGACAGGAATGTATTAAGTCATCTCAGCATTAAATAGTTGTGAGGGTAGTGTATTACTCAGAAACCACTGGTAGTTAGCAGATGGGACAAAGGTTCATTTAGTTCACTACTTTAGTTCAAAATGCACAGCACTGCACTGCGCAGACTTCTGGGTAGCAACCAATTCTGTCTTCCAAAGCTTGCTGAAGAAAGCCTATTGCTTTCCCACCCAGAGAGGATAATAGCAATTAGCTAATTATGTTACTAGACTATAAAATTTCATTACATATTAGCATTCTATTAGTTAAGGTCATCAGTAATGTTCAGTTAGTCTCTAAGTGACCTGGGCTGTTGCAGGGTACTCTTTCTTTCAAGAAGCTGGCATCACTGTCTAGGACAACATTTTAATCTTGTTTATGCTGATGTCTTCCTTGGAAAATTAGCAGACTTTAGCAGACAGAAAGATTTTACTCTTTCTGTTTGAAGACATCAGGATTTGAAACTCTTAATTGCACATCTGATTCAGACAGCTGGAAAAGGCACCTATTTCCCTTCCTAACTCACCTGTTTTGCAAGACTAGGAAAGGTAACAAAGAGGAAAGGTGTGAAGACTTGGAAGGAAAGAAACTAACAGATCCGCTAATGCTGAGAAAGGCAACTCTCGAAGAAAATTTGGGAATTGTGGGAAGGGAAAGAAATGCTGAGGTGGAGATGATGCATTAAGAGCTCCTCACAAGGAGGAAAAAACTTTGATCATGGGCATATCAGTTCTGGAATATTAGATAGACAACAGGGTAGGACAGTGGTGTAATACGAACATGAAGAGAAGACTGCAGGTGTAGCTGTAGAGGAAGTATACACTGATATGCCAACAAAAGGAGGTTCAGCTAGGGAAATGAAGGAAGTGAAAGCCATGTTTACTTTTTAAAAACTGAGAGAAAGAAAAACGGAGGAGATGATGACAAAGATAAGGAAGTAGCGAGGAAACATAAAACCTTATGAAGTCTGCACTGGATTAGACCATATGACCTCATTTAGCTCAAATCTGACAGCTGCTGGTAGCAGAGATTTTGTAAAAACAGCATATAAAAAGCAGGCTGTGCAAGGCACGATGCCTTCCCTAGTATACTTGCCACTACCCAGCTATCAGTAGCTTAGGGGTTTCCTGAGTGAAAGGCTGCATCTGAACAATTTGTATCTGACAAATATGAGTTCTCACAGAAGATTTCAGGATTTGTCTAAATATGAAGGTCTTTTAGTCAGGAAATGCTGAGGATGAATAATGACATCTTTACACTGTAATGTGTTTTAAAAAGTTACAAAATTAATTTACAAAAAAAAAAAGATTATTGGGAAAGGAAACTTCAAATTCAATCTCCAGCTTAATAGGGCCTCATAGCTATTACATCCTCTTCTTTACTTGCTCTCATATATTTTTCTTGTAGAAACAGGTGAAATTTTATCAAAGAGCAGGTGCATACCTGAGTTTATCAACACTATCATGGCTTTCAGGGCATAAAGATTAGAAATAAAAAGAATTTAAATTGAAATATCCTAGTTCTAGTTGATGATCTTTTAGGAATGCAAGTCAAACTAAACTCTTCTTTCAGTGTTGGTTTTCTCAGGACTTCAGGTCAATTTCTGCTTACCATACTGGTGCTAAAAATTCTTAGTGATTTTTAATGAACTGTCTTCTGAAGAAAGTGAGTGAAGTTTTGTCCTTTCATTGCATTTTCTGTGATATTAATTTATCAGAAATTAAATACATCAAATTAATTATATTGTGCGCCCTTGCAGTATCAGATGTCACAGTCAAAACTGGAGAAAGTAAAGCAGCAAGAACATGAGTCAGCATGATTTTTTCCAGAGGAAAAGAAAGGAAAATTGCTTGTAATAGGAAGATGGGGGGAAAAAGAATGCGAATCTCTGTTTTGGAAGCGGGTCTGCTTTATGGCATGGTAAAGACTGGTGATATTTTAGAAGTTATCAAATAGAGAGCCAGCTTTATAGGTGAAGTACACTAAGTCGGGGATGTAAACGGAAAGATAACTCAGAAATGTGTTTTAAGATAGAGGTCTGTACAAGTTTGTACACACTTTTGTAAATGTCCCGTTCATATTCTCAAGCACTTGATATGCTTACAAAATGCAAGTGCTTCTGTGTGTGCTTGACACACTGAAACCAGAACTGTCGTTATCTTTGTGACAGTCTGATATATATGTTGACAGTGGCTGGGTTTCTGCTTGAAATAAAACTCTGTGAGGAGCTCTGGAGTGCATGGCAATGTACATCTGTGTGAACGTAGCTTCAAACATGGTTGTCCTCTGTTGTTCAGACTGGTGTTACAAAGTCCTGAATCTAAGGAGGAATAAACCACTACACCAGTATAGGCTGCGGGCCAACCACCTGGGAAGCAATTTTGCAGAAAAGAACTTGGGGGGTTCTGGTGAACACCAAGTCAAACATGAGCCAGCACTGTGCCCTTGAGGCAAAGAAGGCCAACAGCCTCCTATGCTATTTATCAAGTGTTTCTGGCAGGTTGAGGGAGTTGATCCTTCCCTTCTACTCAGCGCTGTTGAGACCATATCCGGAGTACTGTGTCCAGTTCTGGGCTCCCTAGTAGAAACGAGAAAGGAACATACTGGAGCAGGTCTAGTCAGTGGCCATTAGTATCACAGAATGACAGAATGCTCGGGGTTGTTTTTTTTCATCCAGCCCACCCCCCCTGCCAAAGTAGGGTCTCCTACAGCAAGTTGCACAGGATTGCATCCAGGCGAGTTTTGAATATCTCCAGAGAAGGAGACTCCACAACCTCTCTGGGCTGCCTGTTCCGGTGCTCTGCCACCCTCAAAGTACAGAAGTTCTTCCTCATATTCAGGTGGAACTTCCTGAGTTTCAGTTTGTGCCTGTTGCCTCTTAACCTGTTGCTGGGCACCACTGAAAAGAGTCTGGCCCCATCCTCTTGACACCCACCCTTAAGGTATTTATAAGCATTGATGAGCTCCCCTCTCAGTCTTCTCCAGGCTGAATAGACCCAGCTCTCTCAACCTTTCTTCCTAAGAGAGATGCTCCAGTCCCCTAAGACTCTCTCCAGTAGTTCCTTGTCTTTCTTGAACTGGGGAGCCCAGAACTGGATACAGCACTCCAGATGTGGCCTCACCAGGGCAGGGTAGAGGGGGAGGATGATTAAGAGTATGCAACATCTGACATACAAGGCAAGGCTGATAGACCTGGATTGTTTAGCTTGGAGAAGAGAAGGCTTGGAAGGGGATCTTACCAATGTATATAAAAAATAACTGATAGGATAGCGTAAAGAAGACACAGCCAGACTCTTCTCAGTGGTATGTGGTGATAGGACAGCAGGCACAAATTGAAGTACAGAAAATTTGATTTAAACATTTTTAATACCCCTTTTTTTACTGCGAGGTTGGTACAGTATTGGAACAGGTTCCCTGAGAGATTGTGGAGTCTCCATCCTTGGATACTCAGAAATCAACTGGACGTGGTCCTTAGTAACCTGCTCCAGCTGACACTGCTTTGAGCAGGAGGGTTGGACTAGATTAGTTCCAGATATCCCTTCTGGCCTGTGGCAAAAGTTACTGTAGATCTCATTGGGAAAATTCCAAGATAAAGTTTCCTTATTTGACATTGATGGGCATCTGCTACTTTTATAAAGCACTTATTAATGTAACTTCCCCCAGAGTTCAAGAAAAGTTAAGGAAGTAGACCTAAAATCACGTCCGGATTGCATTCCTGTCTTTATTGCAGTGCACAAAAATGTTACCGTAGCACTGCTTTAAGTATGTAGTTTTAGATAATTTCTGCTTTTGTTTTCCTTTGCAATCTACAGTAGATTTCTGATGTTTTCAATAAGCAATAGAAGGTAATTTCTCAGACCTAGTTAATATTAGATCAGTTCCTAAGGTTGTGTTAAAACATTCTATTGACATCCAGTTGTGGCAAAATTTTCATTAAATTGAATTTTCCCCAAATTATAACACTTTAAATTTATCTGCTTTCTAAAGCATACAAGCAAACAAAAAAGACTACTTCAAAATATTTTACAAATTAAGAGAAAAGGAGATTCAGGCTTATAAGTTAATGAAACCTGCATGAAGACAGACACAACAGAAACCATTTTAACTGTTTAACTTCAGATTGTTAAATAAAGCACTGCTGGCAGGCAGTATAGCTGAGCAGAAACAAAGCATAGCAACACTTAGCTCAACAGGGATAAATTTTTATAATCATAAATCAAAAACCAGGTAGCACCAGCAGATAGAGCAACAAACTTGAGCTCTGCCGAAGCTAGATACCAGTCAAGCAGCATGTATGGAGATCTCTGTCCTCCCTAGGTATCTTTACAGTCACTGCCATTGTACTTCTCTAAGCGTATGTGTCAGAGGTGGGGAGAGTGATACTAACGTTGATCCCTGGAGTTCTGAGTTACAGGAACTTCCCCTGTGTCCTACGTCAGTTACAGTTAGCATTGTTTCAACAGCCAGATGAAAGTTAAGCATAAGGCAAGTGCTTCACAGAGGTTGCACCATGATAACCAGAATGTGGCCTGATGAGAGTATAATTAAATATTAAAAATAATAGGATGACATGTAAGAAGACAAAGAAAGCAGTCAGTATTCACTGCAAGAATCGATACTGTTACACATGATAATACCAACAGCATAATGCCCCCTGAATTCATACAGAATTTTTTTGCCAAAATATTGCTCATACTTAAAAGAATAAGAAAATATAAAGCTTCCCATTTGCACTCACAGGCGTATACTAAATTATCTCAGTAAGTTTGTCCAATCTGGCTGGTCGGATCCCACAATTTTTATAAGCATTGAATAGTACCTTACTCAGCAAATTGTCTTGATGGCTTAGGTGGGACTGTCCAGAATGAGAAAGGTGAGGGAGATCTTTGTCTCCCTGCAAAAAAGAGTTTTCAGAATCTGGAGCAAGTTCATTACTGAGCATTCTTATAAAGTCTTGTTTTCCTTCAGTCTTTACATTCAGCTTCTGTAAACATCTACTGTAACTTTCTGAAATGCTTACAATTGCCTTGTGTTTTTGAGCATATCAAATTCTAGGGGCAAATTCTGACTGCGTTTGTTCCACCTTGTTTGGAGTATCTTCACTGATTTCAAGGTCATGAAGTGTCTCCAAAGTTACATGTGTGTGTGAGAGACTGCACCTGTTCCAGTGACTCTAATCCCATTTTTGACTAATGTGAGCTGGTCTACATGTCTTGGGAGCTCAGATACGGGTATCTTGTGAACATACTTTTTATAGACAAACTAGCGCACAATAGTGCAGTAAGTGTAGCATGACTTACTCCTTTCTCAAGAGGATAAAACGCACATGCATTGTTCTCACTGGATTCCTTTGAAAGAATTTCTCTAATTGTACACGCCATGTGCATCTAAAATGATGGAAAACGGACATTAAAAAGCTAAGACTATCTTCTGTGGAACAGTGTTAAAGTGGGTTCTGTTGTTGATAATAAAGTCTGTTTACTCGATTCAAGTTGCAAGTTGAAAAATAAATCATTTAAGTCAGATACCTCAAGTTCTAATAGGTGAATTCAGAAAGTAAATAATGGAGGAGAAAACAAGGTTACTTCCTAAAGCTAGAGTTCTTGAAATAGCTAACCTCTACAGCCTCACTTCTCCTTTGTACCTTTGTCTTTGGAACTATGCTCTAACAGGTAGTTGGAACTTGAAGATACAAGGTATTAATATCTCCCTTTATAGATCTGTCTTTCATAACTGGAGGCCAGATTTAATAAAGGGCAAACATACCTAAAAGTGAATTTAGCATTTACTTCTCTGTGTAGAACAGCGACTTTGAAAAGCCTGAAATTTCTACATCTGCAGTGACACAGTGTAACTTAGTTTTAACAAAGCAGAAGAGCTTAGCACCTTGCTTAACGGTAAACCTAATCAGCAAGCATAAGTGAGGCATTCTTGCTTGTCCAAGCTCTAACGAGCTTGATCCCATAGGTGCTGTCAGAGCATCTGCAGAGCCTGACACACACTGACAATTTTGCACTCCTCACAAAACACAGTGGCACCTGCCACTTTCTTTTAAACCAAAGCTGAAGGTGAGTCAACTTAATTTCTGGACCACTTGCACCTACTTCCCAGAAAAACGCCCTGTCTACAGTCAGGGGGAAGTAGGAGCTAGAAGTAGGACAAACAACATCTTTGTCAGTCACTTATTTGCCCCTTTCTTCCATCTCACACTCAACTAGCACGTTCACGGTGACTTCCAGTGCGGCACAACCACTGCCGAGACACTGAAGGACTGCATGTACTGGGTAAGCCAGACAGGCAGGCCTGCCTCTTATGTGAAGGATCCTCTAATAGAAGGGAAGCTGTGTCCCAACCCAGCAGGCAAGGACTCTGCCTCATGCTCAAGGACCACCACAAATCGCCATATTCTCCCTGGCAGGCATAGAGCAGCATAGCTTTACGTCCGTGACGTGACCTGAAACTGTGAGGTGGCTGCAGGGAAGGAGGGGGCACATCGCCATCATCTGACCCAGTGGGCACAGTATTGTGCAAAAAAGAGCCAAATGGTGTAGAAGTCTGCACTGAACTTGGGTTTCAAGCAGTGCCAGTGCAGGTAAACACTGAAGACTGTTAAGGAACTTCATTGGTGGTAAGGAGAACTTGTATTCTAGTCCTTGCTCCCATGATTTTTTCTGTGTTATAAGCAGACAAAAGACATAAAAATGCAGGGGAGCAGAGTTTCAGAACTCACATAAGTGTTGAGTATTCTTCAGCATTCTGCATCTTCAACCTGGTGAACTGTAAATTCATCTACACAGTACCTTGGTGTAGGGTTGGAGTAGGCTGCAGGTTTAGGGTGGTTTGGCTTCCATTTTGACATGCCTTCTGCATTCAGCACTCTATTCGGGGTCCCAAACTCCAGCCTGGAAGAGGATACCAAAAAGTAAGGTGTTGCTGTTAAGTCCTTCAGTGGAACACACTTCTCTGCTATGCACAACCAGCATTCCACTCCTTAGATTCCAGGGGCTTTGTTTCTGTAAATCTAGCTTGGGAATAATGGGAGTATTCCAGCCATAGGTAAACCTATTTATCTGTAGCAATGGTTCAAATAACCACTCTGTTTTACACTCCTATTTTGCAGTATACAAACCTTTTACATCAGAAATTGAAGTGAAAGAAAACAACATGTAGCCAGAGAGATTTGGGGACTGAATTACGTTGGCAGGGTCCCTTTAGAAGTGCTGCAGCATCAGAGCTGACCTTGTTCAGACAATTCAATGTTTCTGCAAGCATTCTCTAACTTCATGCTCTTCTCTTGCCCAATTTTGTCCTTCCTTCAGAATGCCTGCTGTCACTGTTGGACATAAAAAGCTTTTCAGACTTCTTCTATGAAAGCAATTTTCTCAGGGAGTAATCAGCCAAAGGATCCAGCTGTTAGGTACATCTATAGAAGCAGCAACTGTGGGGATTTTGAAAAGCCTACAAAACTTAAGTGTTGACTCTTTTTTGATGGTTGCTGTTACTTTTGCTTCACTTCAAATTTTCTTATACCCTCTTCTCCCTTGTCATCCCTTTTCTTCATTTTCTGTTTCTTGCCTTTTTTTTCTTGCCTTCTTTTTCCATCTCCAAGCAATAATGAAATTAATATCAAATTTGCTACTGTCATGTTAACTATTTGGAAATGCTTCAGAGCATAGACCTGAATGTACTTACAACAAAACCACTGGAATCCACTTACCTTTAGATCTGTGGCATTAATGTAATAAACATGATTAACAAGAATAATGAATGTTTTAATTTTTTTTTATATATTTTGGGAAAAGTCTTGAAAATCTTTCATTCAACCTCTGACTGATGTTTTAGGTGAATCACTTATTAAATAGATGTACCAGTACTTACTGTCTCTGGAAAATACTGTGTATATTATTTAATGCTCTTGCATCATATTTCAGACTTTCAAGGGAAAGCACAATATTCAAATATTCGATTTTTATTATTGCTATAGTGTTTCCTAGATAAAGTATGTGAAGATTACATTTTTATCATTGTTTTCCTAAATTCTTTCTGAAAAAATTTATTTTAAATGCCAATTTGCTGGAATTTTAGGCCCTAACATGTAACGGCACATGGCAACTCCTATATATATATCTTGGCATGTCACAAGTGGAATCAGTTAATGAGCTCTTCCTGAGCAAAAACCTGAGTGATACTAACTTATATCTGTAATTAGTGCTTTAAAAAGGGATTTAAATTTACAAGTGCAGCTAATTGAGTCTTTCATGTCATGCTAATGACTCTATGCCCACAAAAGTTAAGGGTCCCAGAGAAGCCTACATGGTTAAAAATTAATGTTAGACCAGTCCAAAAGAATTTTTTCATTTTAGTATTTCTGACAGAAAATTTCTTGGAGCTTTGCTCTAGTAAGATGAGTACCAAGCCATAAAGGATAGCTGCTTTCAACAGCATAATCAGTAACTTGCAAGATCAGTCTCCAGCCAAGGAAGATCTCAGATCTGTCAGGCTTACACAGGGAAAATTCCAACCAAATACAGATTTATTATAAGGTGTGTAAGCTCTGTTCTAGTTTTTCTAACTGCTTTATAGTGCTGTTTCATAACAGTTAAATATTTGAAACCATTACCTGGGCATTAAGGTCTCATCTGAACAAAGCATTAAATTAAGCATTCCTTAATCAGGAATCCTTCCAGTACTATCAATTAAATTATGTTTCAATTCATGTTTTAAAACTAAACATATACTGAAGTGCTGGCTATTATTGAATACTATTTGCTAAATACATTTGCAGATCTACATTTAGATTTTCTACATAATTTTTAACTGTAAGAAATAATACACTCAGTTATTTGTATATGAATAATTATTCTCTGTAGTTCTTCCTTTTCTCTCTTATGTTCCATTTTTTTACCTTGCTATTCTTATCTTTCAAATGAATACTTTCTGTGTGAACATTTCCTGCCAGCAGATTTGGCATAAGAATTCAAATACTGTCATATTATATTAAATTGTGTGCTCAAAGTTGCTGAAGAAACTGCTTTCCCGTTGCAGAAGAAGGCAAGTTTGCATTTATTGGGTGAGCAGAGAAAAGGTGACGCTTTATATCTCTGTATATCATGATAAGACAGATGATTGCAAGTGTGCTGTTGGTAACCTTGTCAGCATGGCAAATGGTTAAGTGGCAAAGTATTTAAAAGTGCCTTGTTTATACAGCAGCCTCCAATTATTTCCCTAAGTTCTGGAGCGATTACTGTGGTGAAAGCAGAGCCATCCACCCATACGCATTTACACCCCTTCCAGAAAACCCAATACAGACAAAACAGAGATTGGTGCTTTGGAACAGTATGACAACTGCAGCCATAGCCCTGTACATAGGCTGAGCAATGTGAGGCTGTCTGCTGGGGAAGCAGTCCTTTCATGCAAGTTTAAGAACACCAGGGCCCCAAAGCTGTGGAAATTCTAAAGTCAGGGCATTTAATTTAGCTGCAGAGCTACCAGAATTAGTGTGGGTACAGCCTTGCTATTCATTTTACATCATTCAAGACATGGAAATGAGTAGTGTGTCTGTGCAGCTGCTACTACAGGATACTGGAATCCCAAGGAGGACTTTGTGGAGGGACCCTTGTTTTCCAAGCAAAACCGGGCATTTCAAAGAGGGAAGAAAAGTAACACCAGTTCACAAAGTCAAGTGGAGACTAGAGCAGGATTCAAGAATCTGAAGTGAAAAAAATGCAAAGTTCTTCATGCTAAAATACTGCTTCCTGAACACATTTTATCAACAGATGGTTTTAAAAATTTCTTTCTCCATATATGAATTTAAATTCAGGAAGCTAATCTATTTCTTTTTGCTCTCTTTTTTTTTTTGACACATTCGAATTTTCTCACAGTCTCTCAGCTGTGATTTTTAACTTAACTACCCATACAGATTTAATCTGTGAAATATCTGATGGGGCTGTGCGAGATACTTCTACTGACACTATACCACAATTTCTTTTTCACTTGAAATACTTTTATATGGAGATATTTGTATATTTGTTTTTGAAAAGGTAAAGAAATACTCCAGAGTATAAGTATGACCAATTCAAAGCACTCCTAGAGGCATTTGATACATCCAGAAGCCCAAATACTACCTTATTCTGAGCAACCTGGTAATGATCTGCTTGGTGGACTGTTTTCCTTCCAGTTTAGAATTGTAGCAGTTACATTGTTTGACCAACAGGAAAAAAAAAATATGAGGAGAATGTATGGATCTTTTTAGTAATTGTTAATGCAATATAGGTCTTATCCAAATCCTGGTGAAACTTACAAAACATTTTCCCTGTAGTTCCAATAGTCCTTAGATGAAAGTGTTTTAACATATTTTTGAGGAAATGCAAATACATTGTTCCTTACTGTTCCTCGTTTTACCATGTCTTCACATTGCTCTGTTTTCCTCATTTTGAAATACGGAAAACCAGAAATCCAAGCTAATAGCAGATTTACGGGTATCCAGATGACTCGAATGCTTTATGGAATGCCCTTTGGAAAAATTTTTATATTGCAATTTATATTCAGAGTAGGTACTAGAGACAGAAAGAAATGGAAAAGAGAAGTGTCATAAATCAAAGCAGTCGTCTTGTTTAGTGTCCTGTAGATGGTCAACAGCAGATGGCATCACTTGCCTGCAGCAGAGTTCCTTCTAAGTCCAATGTGTTAGTAGTTTGTTGTGACCTAGGTCCTACAGCACCAAATACCTGAAGCATTTCATTCATTTTCAAGACTTTCTGGGAAATATGACCCTATTTGTCCACACAGGTCAGAAAAATTTCATAGATCATCCCACATGAGGTACTTGTTTTGATAGTTTTCAAACATTCTCTTTCTGACTATTAACCAAAGAAACTACAAAGGTGTGTAGGTATGAATTCTTACCATTTAAGTTTTGCAGACTTTTGAAAGATTGAGTTTATAAATCATTTATTAATTAGTAGTGATTAAGGGACATTTTAAAGAACTTAACTAAAACCAAAGGGGAACTCCGTAGGCAGCATGAGTTTCAGCTGTCTGCAGTCAAGTTCTGAGGGTCAGTATGGAGATGTGCTGGGCTTGAGGCTGTTGGCTGGCACAGACCGGTCTGTGTTCTCTCTACTGGTATATCAGAAATTCATTTGTGAACAACTTGCAGGTGTTGACAAGGCAGGGAGCTGAACAGGAATTTCTTTGGGAAACTTAAAAATTGTTGCGTATATAACTAATCTGACTGCCTCCTCCTTGGTTAGCACAGATCTTTTCTGGGAAGTCTGTGTGGTGATTTGGGTTTATCTATTATTTAGTATATAATTTGAGGCAGTGAGGCTGTGAGACTTTTTGTCCAGCTGAGGCTAGAGCTAAGCAAGGCTTCTTGAGAGCTCACCCAAAGGTTTCTTTTGTCTAACCAGACACCACCTCTTCTCAACAGGGAGCCTGATAATGTGCAGAGAGAACAGCCCCATTCAGCTCATCTTTGTCTGGTGCAGAAGTCTTACGGATTTCCCTAAAGTAAAGGCAAGGGGCAGCCAGCTGAAGAAAAGAACAATGAAAAGGGAGCTTAGAGTTAGTTTCTGCAAAGGTTTGGTGGTCTGTATTTTTTTAAAATCTTATAATAACTCAACAGAATAATTAAAGACACATGTGCAACTTCACTTGGAATTCTGAGTGTTTAGAAGTATCCTGTAGAGGATTGTAAGCTTAGCTGTTGTGGTGGTTTAGCCTTGGCCAACAGCCAAACTCCCACCAAACTGCTTGCTCACTCATTCCTCAGCAGGACATGGGGAGAAAACAGGAAGAACAGGAATGAGAAAGCTGCGGGAGAGGCTGGGATAAAGACAAGGGCATTGCTTGCCAACTATTGTTGTGGGCAAAGCAGGATTGATTTGGGGAAGATCAACCTAATTTATTGCCAATTAGAATAAAAATAGAATAAATATAGATTTTGGGAAGCAAAATGACAAACATTAAAACAACACTTCTCTGCTCATTTCCCATGCTCAACTTCACTCCAGACTCCTCTAACTACCCCCACCCCACCCCCCTCCAAGCAGTGCAGGAAGGATGGGGAATAGGGGGTCACGGTTAGCCCATAACAACTCTACTTTGCCTCTCCTTCCTCCTCACACTTTTCATCTGCTCTAGCGTGGGCTCCTCCACAGGCTGCAGTCCTGTCAGGAAAATCTGCTGCCATATAGGCTCTCCACAGGTGTCAGTTCCTTCAGGAATATCCATCTGCTATGGTGTATTCCTCTCTGCAGGCTGCAGGGAAGATCTGCTCTGCCATGGAGAACCTCCTCCTCCTTTCTCTGACCTTGATGTTCCCTCTCTTGTCTCCCACCCTTTTTGTTCCCTCTTCCTCTCTCCCTGTGGCATTTTCTACCCTTTTTGAAAATAGGTTTTCAAACAGGTGCCACACACTTGGCCGAAGGGCTCAGTGGTGTCCTGCCGTGGGTCCGCTGTGGAGCCAGTGGGAACTGGCTGGAACTGGCTGCCCTGTCTCACCACTACCGAAACCATGCCACCTACACCTACATTTAGTCTTACCTAAAGTGGAGCAGATTTGAAGAAAATTTCTTATGTTAGTGCTGTTTCACTCAAGTCCAAGAAGTTTTACCATGTGATTGTAATCAGTTTTGGCCTCTAGTGGAATAGTTTGGATAGTCCTCTGGTAATTTACTTCTTGCCCACACGTAAGTTAATTCAGCTAGTAAAATTCACTTGAGGGAAAAAGACTAGAAACTTCTGATCATTTAAAAAAAATGTTTTCTGAATAGCATCTGCAAATATTGGGTGCACTGCCACGTACATGCACAGCTCTTAGAAACAGTATGTGATACTTGTTCTCCAGGTGACATAAAGTCAGGGATGTGGAAAAATCATAGTAATAGTAATTAATTAATCAATTTTAAAGGTAAGGTTACTGCATCTGTGGTAATTATCTCATATAGTGGTTCTCCAAAAGAATTTTAGAAGTTCAACATAAAAAAAATTGAAGACTTCAGTAATATAAGTGATGCTATATTTTTTCCTTCGGGGGTATTTCTAAAAGAGGGGAGCCCACCAGAAAAAGGAAACAACAGCGTATTCAAAATGACTGTAATTTGCAGACCATACGTGGCCCTTGGTTTGTCAGATAACTTCTGTGGAAGTCAGTGAGGTCTTCTTGGATGGATAAGAAAAGTAAGTTTCCCACAGTTGTAGTTGTAGCTAAATTGTTCTGGTGTGGAAATGCCTAAACTGCCATGAACTTGGGAGTTAGAAATATCTCTACAATATGAGTCACAACATTGTGTTTTTATTCTAGTTGTATTATCGCGTACCCAGATTGACACCATCAGCCTTAGCAGAGTAACTGGAGATTTACCCTGGTCTAACTAAACAAAACCTGATCACGTGTCTTCTGTTCTTGAGACCGCTGTTGTAACTGCTTCAAAACAAAAATCTGATTTAATAAAAAAACTGTTGCAACCGTTTATGGATCTACTAAGAAAGAACTAGCCCTGCTTTTCCTCTGGCTGGACTGGAGTGTCGTACAGCAGTTGTATCACAGTATTACAGCGCATTAGTAGAGAACAAAAAACACATAATACTGAAACTGACAGCAGTTTGTGTGAAATGCTTACATTAAAAAAAAAAAAAAAAACAGCAGATGGGAGGAACACAAATAAGAATGTTTTCTCAAGATCTGTTTAGAAGAAAACATTGTCGTTGGATGACTTTTCTACTTATATTCAAAATGAATCAGCAAGTCTTCTGTTACCTTTAAAGATGAATGGTTAAGTGATAAAGAAATTTGTTTAGGATACAAAAGCAGAGCCATGTTTAGTAGGCTGTTGCACCTGAACCATAATCAGAGGCGTCTCTTGCCCTCAGTATCTAAGGGGATGAAGCATATCTCCTCTGCAGTATTTGTCACATTTTTCATTCTAGGAGAATGAACCATAGTGTCTGAGGTAGGTCTCGTTGCCAGATCATCTTTGTAGTTGCTATGTATTTCTAAACTGTAGTGTTTCTGACGCAAAATTAAAAGACAATCTATAGGGTAATATTTGTGGACAGTGATTTTCCACAGCTTATCAAGCCAATTTACATTCCTTTTCGTGGGAAGTACGTATATGGGGCATAAGGCAGAATTTGATGAATTAATTTTCACTTCTGATTTACTGAAGTTTTATTTTCCTTTAGCTTTTGAAGACAAACAGTCTTAAGTATATGTCTAGATAGTTCTTTCAGCTCATAATATTTTAGAATTATTCATACTGTTCATAAAAATGATATTTTTCCTTTGAGTTAAGCATAGAATTTGTCAAAACAATACTTTTACAAAAAGGTGTATGAGGAGCTTCATATCCATTAGCTACTCTTTTAACCAGAGATTATACATCAGTATATATTTTTAAATGTTGTTGGTAGTAAAATGCTGCTCTGTTGTAAATGTGTGACTAAAATTTTTAAGTTAAATTCAGAAATAGACCATAATCTTTGTTCAGTTTTAGTAGTCTTAAGTGTCACTAATTTCAGGTGAAATATGAATGCTGGACACCTGTGGGAATTCAGGAAAACCTGAAGGTATTTTCAGTTGTAACCAACATTTTTGGCACTATAATAAAATAATCTGTCAACTATTTTGGAAAGAAAATCGAATTTTTTAGTGGATTTTTCACTTTTTACCTTTTTGTGTTAAGGAGGGGCATTTTAATCATGTTTATTCTTGGATTTTAAAACAATTATCCAAAAACCTGCATTCATCTTTCTTACATCCACGGAGTACTGTGTGGTTGGTATAGAGCTCCCTCTATAGCTTTTATTTTAAAAATCAACTTAGGAAAATATAAAGGAAAGTAAGTTCCACCTCTTTTCAGTGCTTCACAAGATGTTCAGTTGAACAACATGACCTTTTCGAAAATCAGGATTTTATGGAAAGAAAACCATCGATTTTGCCAATGGTTAAAGTATGAAAATGTAATGTTATAGATTTACTTAAGTTGTATTTACAAAAATTTATTTTAATAGCAGCCTGATAAACTGCATAACTTAAGCTACTGTTACATAAAGGAATAAACCAGCATTTTCTCTTTTATAACTACTTTTAATACATGTAGATATCAGAGTTCTCAAACTGCAGAAGTATGTCTTATAGTAGTACGAGTTTCTCATCAACTGAGCAGTATTCATGCCTTTGAATAAGGACTTTTGGCACCCTTTGTGGCACCTTTGTATAGTATTCATGTGACAACTACAGAAATTCCTAGTAAGGGAGGGACAGGATATTTGAAAGTCTTTAATATACAGCTATCAACATAGCAAAGAGAGAAAAAAGGAAACTAGGAGCCAAATGATCTGCCAGTTTTCCCTAGATATCAGCAAGTGTTTCTAGGTCAAATAAGTAATCCTGCAGATTTCATGGTGGGAAATGGTACTGGTGGTGGTAATAAGTTAATCATCTGGCTTTCTTTCATACAGAGTTTTTATTCTTAAAAACAAAAGCAAAAAATCTCTGTATGAAGGAACCTATTCTCTTCATTCTATTTGAAAATCAAAGCCTACTGTTTTCTAGTGGAGATCAGGCAGGAGTGAAGCCTGACAGTTATTAAGCAATATACCAGTTTGTATGGACCTATAAACCTTACCCTACATGCAAAATATTTGTGTAAGCACATGTACACCTATCTCACCATTCCCCGTTCCTCATGTATGGGAACATGTGTGTCTTGCTTCAGTGGCAAGCCAAGAGGCTTTCTCAGAGTCATAGAATTCCATAAATTCTATCTTTGGTCCCTTCCTTCATGGGTCATTCATTGCATTCATCTTGTGAAAGGCAGCAGTGCTCCCTTGTCGGATGAAGTGTCTCCAAGAAGCCACAACCTGTGTATCCAAATCCTATAAAGGTTATCAGTACCTCTTTATCTTACCTAAGTGGAGAAGCAAGAAAATTTCTGCTCCACAGTGAATGCGGGAAGTGAGGACAATTCCTATTCACAGCCTTGTGGCAGGTGTGCTTGGAATGCAGGGATGAGGAGCTGGTCTGTGGCTCGCGGGCAGGTGCTCAGTGCTGTGCTAGCTCTCGTATGTCCAGCTGCACGTAAGCTATTGAACGGCTCTGTGGAGAACACAATTTAGAACAGTGGTTGGGTGAGATGATTATGTTACATGAGATTTCTCTTGAATATCTAAGTGGTCTTCATAAAGAAATCAGGTGGACTAGCTGAAACAGAGGTAGCTGATTACAGGGGGTAATAATACAAGTTTGCATGAACTTTTCTTAGTAAATAAATATGAATTTGATATATAATCAGCATTCTGAAAATTATGTGTATACCAGTCCTCTGTTCAACATTTCTCATAGCATGACACTGAAGATACACAAATAGAAAATTACTGAGAGACGTGAAATTGATGACACTTTAAAGGGAAATTTTAAGCCCACTAAACAGAATGTACTTCAGGGCTTATAAAAGACGTCTTTATGTACATTGGCATCAGAGCATGTGGCTTTCAGAGATGAAAATGAGGCCTATATACATGCGTAGGAGAAAATTGGTTGCAAGCTAATAGAATCCTTGTGGTCATTATTGCAATTAAACACTAATTAAACAGTTTGAGACAATCAGTGAGGGTAGTGGCCTGGAAATAATTCTCATTGTATAAAGTTTGGATAATTAAAAATATTTTTCTTGGATGTCACTCCTGTTGCTCTGGATTTGCAAAGAAGAGAAGAATTCTACCCACAGTCCAATTACAGAGGCCTCATATTCTTGAAAAAACAAGAATGCGTCAGAACGTACATGTATCATAGATGTTTCTAGTTCTTATTCTCGTGCTTTTCATAAATATAGTTTACAAGAAAAATACGTTAGATTTACTACAGAAAAAAGTCAGTTAAAGTACCTATTACTGTGCTTGCCGATTACTCTTCCAGTTGATTTGTGAATAGGAAGCCACTGATAAATTTGAATTGGCTTATAAGCCAATCATCTTCTATATAATTGCTGCTTTCTTAGTCTGCACAATGAAAAATTCTGTCAGTAAGACCAAAGAAGTTTTAAAGAAAGATTTTCACCATTTTTGCTTCTTAAAAATTAAATAGCTGTGTGAGGAAAATACTGTTTTCTTGCACCTGTGTGCAGGCCCTCAATCTTTTTGCCAGTGATAGAAATACATTCCACATTGTAAACAAAGTTCCTGTAATGGCCATGACTTCTAAAAGACCTAAGGATTTCTAATACTTGAAACAATGTAGAGAAAAATAGGACAGCCATAATCCAGTTTTACTTACATCTGCTACAAGGAAATTGTAGTCTCATGATGTAAGTTTCCGTACTCCTCTTAGTGATAGACTTGTGGTTAAAGAATCCTGGCTTTCAGAAGACCTAGATGGATTCAGCTTTACTGAGAGTGGAGTGGATCTGTATCTCCCTGTCAGAAAGAGCTGTCATCACTGAGCAGAAAAAGGTCATCGTTACCCCCTAAGGTGGCTTTGTCTTTTGCAGGTTCCATTTTGCACGTGAACCTTTATGGGGCAGTGCCCTGCAGGTGGAACAGGCTAATCAGCGACTCATTTATCCATTACTGGTTGTGTAACTGTTCATCTTCAGGACAGAGTAAACTCTGCTCAGAAAGAAAAGCAGGCATCTAGGAAACTTGAGCAGAAACCTGACTGTACTTGTGTATGTATTGGTGCGGCTGCAGGACTTAGGTATTACATGAAATAAGCAATAAGTTTGAAGAGCTAAATTTTGGACCTGGGTACTGAATATTGAAAATAAATGGAATTCTACACTCCTAAATCTTTTTGTATTCCCTCTGTTGTTAAGAATAGCTCAAAGGAAATTACTGTATGTGTGCTCACAGGGAAACGAGCTGCAACAGTAAGTGATACAGACAAAAAGGGGGAAAAAAGCTGTATCTCCATCTGCTGCAGTAATTCCATGGTGCTGAACTTGGGAATAGTGTTCAATGCAGATGTAAGAGTATGTGACACTGAGGAGTATAAAAAATCTTGTCTGTAAGCTAAAAGGTAGGACAAATCAGGGTAGTAAAAGACTCCAAGAGGCCATGTATTATCTAAATATGTATCGCATGGTTCTTAAATTTAGCTATCAGAGAACTAAAAACAGATGTATAAGACCCAAAGTTTAGAAAGTTAAAATACTATTCCAGATGAAGAATATATGTATACTTTGGCTGTATTTGGCTAATTGCTTGTTCATATTCTATTAGGTGAATTCTGTAAGGTTACATTTAGTAGTGAAACTGCCTCTTACATCAAACATCAGAATCCTATTCTGCTCTAAGATTCATTCAATTTTGTAGTAACTCTTTTAACGAAAATGTTGACATCATTAGGAGCAGTAGGAGCAAAATGAAGGACTAGATCCTGTTCTTGAAAATGCTGGTACGATTTAGAAATAACAGTCTACGTCTGAAGAACTGCTCCTGGTTTATACTAAAACAAATTAAATTTGTATCATCTGAGCTATATGTGTTTTATCTTCTTTGGTTAATACCAATACAATGACATTAAAACCCCTTCTTGCCGTCTGCCAATTTGAAAAGAAATGCTGTTAAATTTACAGTTATTTTTTATGCAGAGAGAACAGTCCATTTCTAATCAGCTAAGTGATCACAGATCTAACAGCTGCAATTCATATAACAAATAGATTGATTAAAAATTAAAGAAACAGGAAACACAATTGCAGAGAATGTTAAGATTTAATTCATGTTAAACTGGGACTAGATACTATGTATTAACGCAAGATAAAAAGTACTAGATATTCAATGCAAGGTAAAAAATATTGAGATATACAAACTAGAACTTCTAAGTGTCTGAGGAGTCCGCAGCTAAGTACAGTTTTTAAAAAATAAGATTCACTTTATCCAAAAGTGATTTAATTTGCTTGTATGTGTGTTGTAAGGCTGTGTGTCTTTTAAGTGTAATTTTCAGCATTTCAGAACTAGCATTCTTTATTTTGTTATAATACTGCTTATACAGTCACTAAAAATATTTATGTTCCCATTCTTTGAAAAGAATGTGCAATTTGGACACGGCCCCATTTCTAGGAAATATGTTTCTTCATATGCAGTTAAGAACTTGACTCTGAGGAAAGGAAAAAAAATTCAGTCAGGTAGCTAATTTTTCAGGAAAATTATTCAAGGTCTTAAGGCTATCAAATGTTTTCTGAGTTGGGCTTACTGACAATAGGAAGAAATATTATAGGAAGCATCTGAAAAGACATCTTCAGAGTATTGGGGGCGAACCCATTTTGTTCTGCTACCATAGCTGTATGCTGTATTTATGATAAGATGCAGGAAATGCCATATCATGCATGGTATAATTTTTCAACAAACGCAGTCTTCACTTTAAAAGTAGAAAACTAGTTGTGGCTTAAGGTAAATGCACATAATATAGTCTAGCCAAAAGAAATAAAGCTCCTAGGATGGGTAAGTTTATTATGATGTGTATGGTATTGCTCCTGAAGTAATGCAAACCACACCAATTGTAATTTGTACTCCAGTCATTTCCTGCCTATTTGATGAGGTCTACTTTGTAACGGTGGAACCGATCTTCCTTTATCCCTTCTGACTAAGTTCAGCATGATTTCTTTTAAATCTTTAGTCTTTTCCAACGTTGTCTTTTTTTGGTTTTGGTTGCATTTTTTTCCTTTTTAAGCATTCTTGATTGTACAGCTTACCGCTATTGTGATTCTTATCAGTTTTCATTGATAATGAATGTGTACAAACACCAGTAGTCCTCCTTCATATGCTACAGAAGTGCTAAGGTTGCTCTTTCCTTTTAGGAAGGTTCTCACCAATTCTGTGAAACCTTCTTGGTCCCATTTGGTTTCTGATGTAATTGTTCTGCTACCATGGGACAGGAACCCTTGAGGACTTTGGAAAACCGCAGAGTTTCTTCCTCGTTGGAGGCAGATTATGGCAAGCCCTTGCATCAAATATTCCTTTGAGATTGCTCCTTTCTCCTGCTCACTGAGCCACATGCATCCGGGACTATCTTATACTGGCCCTGTTTTCTTACCCCAGGATGTGACTAAGTATATTCTTCCTTGGTGTCACTGGAATCATTGGCAGAAGGTGCATGCTTTCTAGGCAATGCATGATCTCCTTTGTTAGAAATAATGGTGACTCTCAAATAGAAGAATTAACAAGTTTTAGTATGCAGTATTCATTTAAGATGAACTTCGATAAGATAGTATTAGTATAAACTGATAAGATTTTCCTTAAAGTACAGTTTTTAAGCTTTGTTCTTGATGGAAGAGCTAAGCTTGACATTTTGACTGGACCTTGGATCTAGGTATATGTCCTGGTTTGGCTGAAAGAGAACTATTTCTGCATGTCTGGGCTTGTTCTCTTGGTCTCCGCTGGGCTCCTCGTGGGGAAGGTGGAGGAGGGGTCTCACCCCCAGGAAACTGCAGGGGCTCAGGTGACCCAGGACCGACCGATGGGGTATTCCATCCCACCCACGGGATTACTCGGGGTATAAAAGCTCGGGGATCACGAGGGTCGGCCCCCTTCTTTGCCCCTCTCCTTCTCTCTCTCCCTCATGGCCGACATCCCGGTGGGCCCTGCTCGCTCTCCTGCCTC